>NC_054707.1:0-22500 GCF_016097555.1 Gigantopelta aegis | reverse complement strand
CAACTGATTGTTTATTCTTTCTCGTTCCCACCAGTACACCAAGTACACCACAACTGGACAAAGGTATGTGCTTTCCTGTCTGTGGGAAAGTGGATAATAAAAAGATCCCTTGCTACTAATGGAATAATGTTCTTTTATCTCTTAAGACTCTTGCCAGTTAAATTAATTAATCAATATGCTCTAGTGGTGTTAAAGAAAACAAACTTTACTTTAACCCAATGGGCCCACCGATGGGGATTGATCCTAGATCAATTGTGTATTAGGCAAGCACCACTAGTACGTACTGAGCTACATTCTAACCCCATTGTTCTTCACATACGAGAAAAATAAACATTTTTGAAAGTATGCCCTATCCACCTCCTAAATTGTACGCCACAAATATATTTTTCTTTCTGTCTGGAAATAATGATGGCAGTAGAGAGTGCTGATATAATGTTGACACTGTATCATGTATGATGCACTGTATATTCAAAATTAAAAACCTAATGTATCACATATGATATGGTTCCGAAACGAGGCCAAAACAATCAATATTTTAAGTTTGTCAATTGTTAGCCAACTGATATATTTTTCACATCACAGTTTATATGTTAATACTACATAATGTAAATATATTAATACTACGTAATGTAAATATATTAATATTAATACTACATATATTGTAAATATATTAATACTACATATTATAAGTAAATATATTAATAGTACATAATGTAAATATAATAATATGCATGCATTCATGCATGCATGCATTCATGCATGCATGCATGCATGTAATTAATGTCTTTATATTTTATTTTAAAAATTAATGCATATATAAATTATGTTTCCTCGGCAGTTTTAAATACATTAATATAGATCTCATGACATTGATTTCATGACCATACCCTTTAATTAATTCCGACACTGTTATTTGGTATTGGTCAAATGTTCTCAAAGCGCTCGGATTGTTGTCAAGTTATATATTCGGGAACTTTCGCATGTTGACCAGTTTTTTTAGTTTATGCCGCCGACGTTAATTGCGCGTTACTGAACAAAAATCCCAGTCTATTTGAAATGGATTTGTTTTCCCGCATTTCTTTTCAGTTTTTGACGATAATGTTTTGTTATAGAAAATAATACTGTCTTTTTAAATAAAGTGTTTCATAAGATGCCCAACGACAAACACTGGCCAAGCTTTGTAAGTATTTATAGTCTTTCCCACAGGTAATTTACAACAAGTTATTTATTTCTGAACCTGTTTTTAATCATTAAATGATAAAAATATAGATACGATAACCTAGCGCTGACATCGACGTAGGCGAAAGTTTAAGTTTCCTTTACAATTACAATACCGTAACTAGTAAAAATATTGATTCGAGGTACTTAATAATTGTATTAGTATATTTAAAAAGTGCTTTGTAATTTTATTATAATTATTAGTTTAAGCAACTTTTAATTGTTACTTTATGCTTTAACAAACAATGCAGAAAAATCTACTTATTTGATGCAATCAGGCCCCGTGCTTATAAACATTAAAGTCGAGATTTGATTAAAGTCCAGAATTTAACGTCATGGCAATGCCATTCAAATAGCACTGCGCTAAAGTCTGGACTTTATTAAAGTGTAGACTTTAAGTTTTATAAGCACGAGTCATGTCTGGAAGAAATAAAATTAAAAAATTTGTTTTTATTTAAAATAAAATTATTGATTTAGCGCTTTCCAGGCGTTTTGTGCACCGTACAATTCGTCCACTCGATTATAACATTTAGACCAATAAATCTAAAATGTTATTTCTTAGCCATTAAAATGGTCAATTATTTTTGTTTTGTAGTAAACTACTAGTATATGAAACAAAGTAATATTTACTGGCATTATCAATTTGTTATTGTCTGTGCCCATTATAGTACTTTATTGATATGCTGTTCAGAAAACAAAGCTAGTAACTAAACTAAAATTTTGTCATTTATGTCAAAAATACCATAATGTGACATCATTTGAGGTAACCTACCAATAAACAACGATATTATGTCCATTCCGCTACCAGGTTCCAGCTAAGTTCTAAATTTAACTATAAAAATTATAGTGGACGAATTGTCTAAGAACAGTTTTTGGTTGTGGACAAATCGTTTCGACTTCAACAGTGGACGAAATGTCCAGAGGACGAACCATCTGCATCCCGATTTAGCAGTCAGCGTATTGCTGCATGGTGTTTAAATATTGCTTGCCAGATAAGGTGGGACAAACTTTTTTGTTGCTTTTTTAGAAATAGCTTTGGTTATTTCTAATGGTATTTTTTATCTAAATATTTATTCAAATATAATAATCACTATACATATTGTAGTAATAACCATATTTTAATGTGAAACTGTTAATCTACATCTTAGTTTACGTTTTCAAATTTTAACACTCTTATTTGCTTGCATGGAAAAGTGATTGACATGTGACCTCATATTTTTTACTGATGTCATTCACTAATAGATAAAAATTCACATGCAGAAGACACCAATATATATTTTGGGCATGATTGTCATAAATTAAGAAAACTACAATAATTTGAATAGGCATATGTATGAGTCGCCTGTTTTTGACCCATTTTGGTTCATGTGTAGAAAAACTCATTTTTAAGATAAAATGTAAACAAAGAATTGGATATACTTAAAATTCCTTAGCTACTTGACTGTCTACACATCTTACTGTGAGACTTGGAACGGAAACAAATGTTAGGGGGGGGGGGGGGGGGGGGGGGGGGTGAATCCTAAATGGCACTTAATAAAGACAATGAAGTCCCAAACTGCATTCATTCATTCATTCATTCATTCATTCATTCATTCATTCATTCATTCATTCATTCATTCATTCATTCATTCATTCATCCATCCATCCATCCATCCATCCAACGACAAAAACTGAAATACGATATTTATGGAAATACTATTCTACATTTTCAGTTACGATACATGAAACAAAATAGATTAACATGAAAAATCCATTCTAGTAAACAAAAGTGAAGCACAATGAAACTGAGGAACCAGCTAGTTTGGGGATGAAATATCTGGCATATGGCTTTTCCAAATGCCTCCTGCCAAAATCATGCACAGTGGACGCTGGGTGGGTGGAGTGGCAGTGCAGTGCAGTGCAGTGCAGTGCAGTGCAGTGCATCGCTTGTCAATCAAGATACTTTTGAAGTGACTGTGACTGTCCGAGTGTTGTGAAGGTTTTTTTTTCATTTTACTTGTTTTATGATTTTCTTGGTTGCCCGTTGGGCAACTGTTTGACAAAGAATGGTTGCCTGCAACATTTTTATGATCATTATTCAGCAAAAGTTGTCTGTTATTAACTGTGGTAATGAGCACAAATAGTGTTATTTATAAATATAGGACAATGTATTATAATTTTGAAACAGACTATAGCTAAAAATAGGCCATGTTGTAACTTGTAACTTGTGGGCGGGCGGGCGGCGGGCGGGCGGGCGGGCGGGCGGGCTGGCTGGCTGGCTGGCTGGCTGGCTGGCTGGCTGGCTGGCTGGCTGGCTGGCTGGCTGGCTGGCTGGCTGGCTGGCTGGCTGGCTGGCTGGCTGGCTGGCTGGCTGGCTGGCTGGCTGGCTGGCTGGCTGGCAAAAGTATACTTTCAATGCATTATCAATTTTATACATATAATCACAAGCCAGATGTGTTTTTTTATGAATTAATTAAATTAACACTGTTTGTTTGTTTGTTTGTTTGTTTGTTTATTTATAAACATACCCCAACACTACTTTCAAAACATAACGTGAGGTGAGGTGAGGTGAGGTACGGTACGGTACGGTACGGTACGGTACGGTAATTAACATACATATATTTTTGTATATTACAATGCTTTATTGCAAAAACTCAAGATGGTCACCAACTTTAATGATCTGTCAGATTTAGTAAACTATATTTTTATTTGTAGTAATAGTATAGTATAGTATAGTATAGTATAGTATAGTATAGTATAGTATAGTATAGTATAGTATAGTATAGTATAGTATTGTATAGTATTGTATTGTATTGTATTGTTGAATGTATCTGGAGATATTTATGTTGATATTAAATGAATGGTTCCTTCCTTCCTTCCTTCCTTCCCTTCCTTCCTTCCTTCCTTCCTTCCTTCCTTCCTTCTTTCCTTCCTTTTGAATATTTGTTTATGGTGAGTCTTTCTTTCTATGTATGTATGTAACTAACTAACTAACTAACTAACTAACTAACTATATGTTTTATATTCATGACTAAAATTGTTTTCTCTTTTTAGGCTGTGTTTTTTACTGGTGGTTTGAAGTGATGTTTTCTACTGGTGGTTTTCAACTGATGTTTTCTACTGGTGGTTTCAACTGTAAAATTTGTTTGAGAAATTCTTTGTGTGGTTGGATTATAAGAGAAGACTGTGTCGATAGAACATTTACAGAATTCATTTGGATTTACTGTAGAATGATCGTTGAAAGGTTTCTTATCAACCTTGGAATGGAATTACTGCAGTGGACTACTGAATGCATTTCAGGTTAGAGCACTTAAATGTTTGTTGTTTTAAATATTGTTGTTGCTGAAGCAGAATGAGCCAGTTCAGTGTTTTACGTAAGATGTAAGGTTTATTATATGTTGGCAAATTCAAGTGATGAATTTTTTTTCCTGCAAAATAATATGTAATACTATATAATCCTTACTGAAAAATGTTGCAAGTCTTTTCATAAATAGTTGTAATTGTCTGTTCTCGTCTAGTCTTTTTTGTTTTTGTTTTAGTCTTAGTCTGTTGAATTGTTATTGTTGCATGTCCATGTCATGGACGTGGGTTCGATTCCCACCCAGGACCATTTTTGCTTGCAAATAACATGTAATGTTAAACTACATTAATTATGACTTGTTTATGATCATGTTATTATTAATGGAGTGATCAGAATTTTGTCAAAAGTTAAGTCTAAATGATGTGTAAAATACAAAGTAAAATGCACCAGACTTGTGAATTTGGTGACTTACGATGGTATGAACACACGTTATCTATATTTACGATGGTGTTCTCATTATTGACACAAGTATGAACACACGTTATCTATGTTTACAATCACGATATTTATGATTATTTGTTTACAATCAATCACATGTTATTTGCTAAACTCAGTGTTCGAGATTAAATTTCTTGGCCAGTATCCCAATTGGATACTAACATTCCAAAATCTAGTATCCCCGGGATATCGGGATACCATTAATCTCGAACACTGCTAAACTGCTGGTGCAAATGAAGGAGATTGTCCTGTGCCTTCACCATGACATATAACACTGTCTGTCTGTCTGTCTGTCTGTCTGTCTGTCTGTCTGTAAATATGTCTGTATTGATAGATAGATAGAGAGAGAGAGAGAGAGAGAGAGAGAGAGAGAGAGAGAGAGAGAGAGAGAGAGAGAGAGAGAGAGAGAGAGAGAGATGTTTGTTTATTTATTGGTATTTTCACAGGCTTGTACTGGGTTCGGATCCCAGTTGAGGCATGGGATTTTTAATCCAGATACCGACTGCAAACCCTGAGTGAGTGCTCCGCAAGGCTCAATGGGTAGGTGTAAGCCACTTGCACCGACCAGTGATCCATAACTGGTTCAACAAAGGCCATGGTTTGTGCTATCCTGCCTATCCTGCTAATCGGAAGAGTAGCCCATGTAGAGGCGACAGCGGGTTTCCTCTCAAAATCTTTGTGGTCCTTAACCATGTCCGACGCCATATAACCTTAAATAAAATGTGTTGAGTGCGTCGTTAAATAAAACATTTCTTTCTTTCTTTCTTTCTTTCTTCCTTTCTTTCTTTCCTTCCTTCCTTCCTTCCTTCCTTCCTTCCTTCCTTCCTTCTTTCTTGGTATTTCATTCATTCATTCATTCATTCATTCATTAGTTTGTTGAGGTATGCAGTTGAGAAAGGACTCCTGGTATAACCTACTGATTAGTAATAATAATCCTTCTTTTGTACCTCGCAAAATGAAACAAGAAACATTGGTTAAACTTCAAACATATTTGTAATAGCTTAGATTTTATTGCACGATTACATTCACACGACAGACATTTTTCTCGTTTATGTGGCCTGAAACGCCATTTCCTCGCATCTGAGTAACAAAATAGCTATATTAACGTATGTTTTTGGTATTGTCATACTGTTTTTGTTATCTTCAAAATGTCATAAACTCTGGTCTCTTCTTTTTTTAAAAGTTAAAGTGGTCATCTCTCCTTCCCATATTAGGCTGGTTTTCCGTTGGCTGCGGCTGCGGCTGCCGGTAAATGGGAAGAAATATCGAAACACTTGTTTCAGTAATATATTAAAGCAGTCAGAAACATGTTTAATATACAGTCAGTAACATTTTATGCAGAAACATATATTTGTTATGTAATTACAATCATTAAAAAGTCTCTGTTGGTCGATACCATCTTAATGTCCCTTTCATGAACAAAATATAATTTAAAGACTTGGGAAATAAGTGCATTTTTGTGTAATTCCACTCTAGTGTATGCTATAGTTAAAAAAAGAAAGAATAACTTGACCCCAAAAATAGGGGGGGGTGGGGGCCCGGACCCCTTGGGCCCCCCACTAAATCCGCACCTGACTAGTGTGTCGTTGACGGCACTTTGTCAAATTATTGCACACTATGGATAAACATGTCCAGTTAGGAAAAAGAAGAGAGCAAATTTATTCTTCTTTATAAATATAACATTAATAAAATTATCAATCCACTGTCTGCTTTATTTCTTTTAGTTTTATTAAAATATATATTAACTTTGAATTGTTTTCTTGCTATATTTACTGGCATTTATTTTTCAAAAGCATTTTCTCATATTTACCTATTGATGTCATCATTAATGCAAAATTAGACAAATTAGTATTTTATGAATATAGTGTTAATTATTTAATAATTTGCCATTACATCCATACGAAGAAAATATCGATAATACGCCTGCTGATTTTTTCTAAGTTCCTTAAGCAGTTGAACATGGACCAAACTTTTTTCTCAGCACTAACCATTGTTTGGACCAAGGTTTTCTTTTTTATGTTTTCGCTTATCAAAAGCAAACACAATAGCTTAGAGCAATGACTTGAGGACAAATGACTTAAGATATTGTGTAAATAACTGCGTCGTTGGTGGCCAATAAATATTCATCAATAATATTGTATCAATATTATTGTCAATTAAATTGATCATGTATGGGCTGCTTACGGCTTTCAGATCAAGTGACACGTCTCTCTCTGACGTCACGGACCTCGTGATTGCCCTGCTCATTAAAGATCGGCAATTTCAATTCAATTTATAATTAATTGTACATGGTTGGTGCCAAATACAGGTCACGTGACATGTTTCCTTTAAGCAGCCTACTGAAATTACACAAGTTATTTTAAAAAGAATATAAAATACATGTAAACCTTACATATGCCACATCCACATCCACATCCACATCCACATCCACATCCACATCCACATCCACATCCACAATTACCCCTGTCTTATAAAGTTTGTTTCGTCTAACGGCACCACTAACACATTGATTTATTAATGAACAACTATTGATGTGCAACATTTGTTTTTTTGTTACAAAGGAAATTTGCAACATTTTTCCATTAGTAGCATGCTCCATTGACACGACAGCACATACCATAACTTTGGATATGCCAGTCACAGGGCACTGTTAGCATGATAGAAAAAACCTAACTGAAGAACAAGTCCATCGAGATTGTTTGCAGGGTTGAAAATTAGCAGTCGCCTGTGGCGACCTTTATTGGCCAAGCAAGGGTGACTAAGAATTTTACAAAGGTAGTCATTGATTTTAAGGTTTGGCCTGTATTAGTTAAAAAAGAAACACACCGATACTGAATCGAAAGTGACAATACACACCATGTGTATGTTGCTGCAAACTGCAGATCGGTCTGTCGAAAACATCGAATATGTTCTATAGTTTGACAGCGCCAAAGTAATAAAGATAAAATTCAGATAAAAACATATAAATTTATTAAGTGCATCGCCAGAGAGGACTGCCACTCCCAGAATAGTCTCTTTGTACTGCATTATATTTACTTCAGAGACAATGCAATCACTCACTCACTCACTCACTCACTCACTCACTCACTCACTCACTCACGCACGCACGCACGCACGCACGCACGCACGCACGCACGCACGCACGCACGCACACCTTGGCTGTTGTAAAATTTTGTGTTCACCCCTGTATTAAAAATGAGATTTAATATGTATAATTTATTGGTAATTTGTAAAGAAAGGAGGATTTTTATTTATTTATTTATTTATTTATTTATTTATTTATTTATTTCAGGCCTCGAAAGTTGGTGTTAAAAATGAATGAATGAATGAATGAATGAATGAATGAATGAATGAATGAATGAATGAATGAATGAATGAATGAATGAATGAATGAATGAATGGAATGAATGAATGAATGAATGAATGAATGAATGAATGAATGAATGAATGTTTAACGACACCCCAGCACAAAAATACATATTGGCTATTGGGTGTCAGAAATGGTAAGTATATGGAAATATCATTTATATAGGGCAGGCTATAGCGTTTAAAAATGTAGGAAATGAAGGGCACCAAGGCTAACCTAAAAGGCACAAAGGCTACGTTCATACATTTTCAAAGGGCACCAAGGCAGTCTTTTTTTAGGAAGTCAATTTAACCAGAAAAAAAACCTTTATCTGTAATTCTGTTAAATTGGTCATTCATCATCAATAAATCAAAGTATTGTAGTGGTGTCATTAAAAAAACAGTATTTTAATTTGTTTGTGGTGTCCTTAACATTAAAGAAATAAAATAAAATAATCTATAATAAAAGTAGACATGTTAATTTTATCTATTAGTTTGTGAAGGTATCTCCAGAGAATCACTGTTGAATACCTGTAGGTACTAAGTTTCAGATTTAACCAATCAAGATTTCAACTTTACAATCTCATTAATTTAAAAAAAAAAGTTTAGACATCTTTATTTTGTGGAGACTACCAAGAGAATATGTGTATTACATTTCAGAACAATACAATCAAAGCTTTAGGAAAAGGGATGAAATTTTCAGTGTTAAATTATTTGAAATACAAATAATTAAATAAATAAATAAATAAATAAATAAATGAATGTTCAAACCAAATCATTTAGGTTTTTAAAAATTTAATCTTTATATTATTTTTGTTGTAAATTCTATATTTAACAATAATAAAAAAAATCCGTGACCGTGTTCACAAAAACGTAAACATTGTCGGAGGACACCATGGACACCTATCTTCTTAAAATTGTTTTCAACATTTCTGGATTATTTTTAGTGTGTGTGTGTGTGTGTGTGTGTGTGTGTGTGTGTGTGTGTGTGTGTGTGTGTGTGTGTGTGTGTGTGTGTGTGTGTGTTAAATGGAGGTTGAGGGTGTGCGTGGGGGGGAGGAGGGGGGGCAGCAGCGATGGTTTTTATACACCCCCACTCCACCGTTTGGCACCTTCTTACGCCGTGCCCTGGACCCAATCACTGGTGTTGTTAGAGACTAGACATGCCTGGACGTTGAATGGATATGAGCATAACTAATTTGTTTGAAATTGGATCTCTTATTAGGTACCACGGTAATTGGTGACACACGAGATCGCATTACAGTACGTTAACGTGTGTGGCGATTAAACGGTTGTTATTACAAAGTGCTAAATACTGTAGAGGAAAATATATCGTATTATCGTAACTCCAGTTATCTCATACATTGTAGGTTTATTTTCCAAAAACAACAACGTGCGATCTCAACAAAACAATCAAGGGTTTCTCGATACCACATGCACAGACTATGTACAAGTCATCGCGTTTTTTCCCGCATGCAAAGGTGAAGGTCATTTGAAGAAGACGTGGTACAATTTTCGTTATCTCGTCTTCATGTAAAATTCTTTAATCTTATTAGTTTGCCGTTGGACAAATCCCTTATCCCCCTGTGGGCGGAGCCAAATTCTCTTATACCCCGCCTGTAATTTCAATACTAATTTCAAAGCTGCAATGTTGAACTCGGCCACCTAATTACGGTCGTGGTGTTATTGTATTAATGCGCGCTTAGCAACAGTTGTTTTTTTGTTTTTTTTATTTTTAATATATATATTTTTTTACTACATACATTTCCGATTTTAAAAAAAGTGGGTTTTTTTTATTTTTATTGATTTTTTCGTCACTGGCAAGTGGTTTCGTTCGCTTCCGCGTGGTACGGCTCCGTTAATAAATTGTTAACAATTATTGTCTGGCGTTATTTTGATTATTTGGCTATATGGTTTAACATGTTGGCAAGATAAATTCGTTGTAGAAGCATCTCTCGGGGTATATGGCTTTTTATGTACCCTCTGTGTAAAAGAACACACAGAGGGTACATAAAAAGCCATATACCTCTCGTGATGCTTCTACAACTTATATTGTTGGCTACTGCTTTGGCCTAGTACCGAGAATTTGTTAGCCTGTAGGAAGATACCAAAAAGTGGGGTGTATGGGCACACAGACACACGTATAAAATTAATATACTCCATTGATGCTGCTAGAAAGTAGGCTCTACCCCCTTCCTCGCTTCCTACGCCAGTGATGTATAGGCCTATCAAGTGTTGAGCATGGGTAATAAACGGGATATTCAAGAATAACCATAAACATTAAAAAGTTCACATTTATTTCAGTGTTTCAGTTAATTGTGAATAAATTAATTTGGGTGATTTTAGCATGGGTCCGTTCCATAAACATTAAAACTATAAGTCCGTCCCAGAGGGAACGCCTTTTTTATTACTATGAAATCTACTACAAGTTATTAATTTCTAAGCCGATTGATTTGTAAATTGCACACAAAGTTAGTATTGTTTTGTTATTTCCAATACACTTTTTACTTTTCTTGTTACGTCAAACAAAACTGAAATTAATAGCAAAAAACATTTTTTATGGAATGATGGGACAGACTTTTTTTTATAATTTCAAAATTTGTCATGAAGAATATCGATAACAACAGCCCCAAGTTCAGCCAGCAAACGTTTGTCTAACTTTCGTGAACTATTTGACTGGTTCTCAAAGTGGCCATTTGGTTTATTGTGAAGCGCATAAACGCATAAACCAGTCTAGCGGAAAATTTTTTCCGCTCGGTCTGGTTGAACGCAGCTGACATTTAAATTGCTGCTGCAGCTGCAGCTGCTGCTGCTGCTGCTGCTAATAATAATAATAATAATAATAATAATAATAATAATAATAATAATAATAATTTTTATCTGAAATAATGAAAAAGTTTTGGCAATTTTTGTCTTCTTTAGTCTTCTTTTTCTTCTAGGCATAGTTTAGCCTATTTTGAAAAGAAAATAAATTGCCCCGGCATTCTTTTTAGACTATTTACGGTTTTTTCATAAATGTACGACGTTAAAACTTTCGGCAATTTACGGTGGGGTTTTTTCCCCGTAACGCTGTACGTTTCAACCGTAATTTATCATTTGTTACGTTCTATGTGCAATTGTATTAATTTACATGACCAAGAAACTGTATACAAACACTAATGACCAAGAAACTGTATACAAACACTACCGAGGAACATCGAATTCGTGCATGTTTAATATTTTACAATAAAATGTAGGGTTATACAAGTTAAAAAAACAACAAAGCAAAAACAAACAAACAAACAAACAAACAAACAAACAAACAAACATACATACATACATACATACATACATACATACATACATACATACATACATACATACATACATACATACATACATACATACATATATATATATATATATATATATATATATACACACTGGATTGTATTTTAGTTGAGTTGAGTTGAGTTGAGTTGAGTTGAGTTGAGTTGAGTTGAGTTTAAAACTTAATGACATGTTTTTATTCATTAGGGGAAGCTTGGGAGAGTTGGGCCACTTTTCACATTTTAACATATTGCAATCTTCCTATTCATGGCCGATAATTGCTTAATGTGATTATGACATGTACAGATATTAAAATACATATATGTACTAGCTGGTTCCGTATGCAGGCCAACCTGTAGAAGGTGAAGGTGATTTTCAAAAGGTGTCATTTTGGCCCAACTCTCCCTGGGGGTGGTGAGAGTTGGGCCATGTTCAAGGAGAGTTGGGCCACAAAAGGGAGACTTGGGACAGAAAATGTACAGAATAAAACAACTATCCAGTGAAGGAAAATGGTCTCAATTTATTTCCAAACTTATAAAATGACCCTTTAAACAGCATGTAACTAGAAAAGTATCGTTCAGATCCCAAACAGAAGCTTAAAAACAATATTGAGAATCATAGTCAATCCCATGACTACGAGTAGGTACAATTGGTCCAGTAGCACTCCACTAGGACGAATCAACTTAAATCGGTAAAATATTCAAGTTCAATAATGTTTTAATGATGTCACTGATAGCTTGGTTAGAAAAGTACTTTCAGTGTAACAATCGGAGAAAAATAATACTGATGATGTGAAATTCACAGAAAGTGGTGGTAGGTTTATTGATGTTTTAATAAAGGGATGAGTGGAAATCCCATAGTGTGAAGTCACAAGGAAATGAAAATTTTCCTGCTCGACGAGCTGTGCCACCAAGCTGTTTAGGCGCAGGAAGCTTCTTGATGATGTCATTCTTAGGAAATGATGCATTATCATTGTTGTTGATGCAAAATGTAGGTGTCGTCTGCTGACGACTGAATTCTCGTTTAAGGAAAACCCCTTCACACTCATCCCCATCAATGACATCAATCCGTGCTATATAATGCACAATACGTGATTTGGCAGACTCAAATTTTACAACTGCAAAATCACCTTCAATAATTTCACAATCTAGGTCATCAACATCGCTATCACCACTTTCTGTGAATTTCACATCATCAGAACCACTTTCCTCTGATGAAGTTGATGGAGTTTGGCATTTTTTTGCTTTACTTTTAAACAACTTCTTTCTTGCTTTGGGTTTGACTGGTTGTTTGGCCTTCCGTTTGTTAGTTTGACTGGCAGCTAGTGCCTCAGCTATACTATTGCGTACTGGGGTATTGGTTAAACTTTTTGTATCCCCTCTTTTGCGACCTCTGTTGGTGACTTTTCGTGGCCCAGCTTTTGGCAGTGGAACAATATCAGCAGGTGATACATAAGTGTTACTTGGCCCTGGTTGGGAAGCTGGTGTTCCTAGGGAACTTGGACCTGGTTTGGCAGCTGGTGGTTCTGTAGTACTTGGACCTGGCTGGACAACTAGTGGTTCTGTAGTACGTGGACCTGGCTGGGCAGCTGGTGGTTCTGTAGTATGTGGACCTGGCTGGACAGCTGGTGGTTCTGTAGTACTTGAACCTGGCTGGACAGCTGGTGGTTCTGTAGTACTTGAACCTGGCTGGACAGCTGGTGGTTCTGTAGTACTTGAACCTGGCTGGACAGCTGGTGGTTCTGTAGTAGTTGGACCTGGCTGGACAACTAGTGGTTCTGTAGTACGTGGACCTGGCTGGACAGCTGGTGGTTCTGTAGTACTTGAACCTGGCTGGACAGCTGGTGGTTCTGTAGTACTTGAACCTGGCTGGACAACTAGTGGTTCTGTAGTACGTGGACCTGGCTGGACAGCTGGTGGTTCTGTAGTACTTGAACCTGCCTTGGGGGTTTCAGTGGTTTGTTCAGAAGGAACTAGCAGTTCAACATTTCCCTCTAATTCCTCTGGAAGATCTCTATTAGTTATTGTGGCTGGCGCAAAGTCGGTTTCACTGAAACACATCCCGGTTGTAGGGGTAAATTCCTGTACTTTGAAACGCAGAAATAATGTTTTTGGCAGTAAGACCATGCAACTGAGCATGAGAAGTGAATTCAGGGATTTCATAGATCGTAATTGTTTTTCCTGGATTTGAACGCATCCAATTTTCAACAGCTCGAGCATATGCCGTCTTGAAAGGTTTAAAACAGCTCACATCCAGAGGTTGTAACTTGTGACTAGTGTGTGGTGGTATTGTTAATAATATTACACCATTTTCTTTAGCCAAGTCGATGACTGCAAGAGAGATATGAGTCTCGTGATTATCTAAGATCAGCAAAACTTTCTTCTCCTTGCTGCATCTTGTATGGCGTATGAAATGTTTCAGATAACCCAAGAATAGCTCTTCATTGATCCATCCACTTGGATTTGCACCTCCAATACACCCGGGGGGACCATTTTTGGTGAAATAATCTCGGACGTTTTTTCCGTGGGAAAATAAGCATTGGTGGAACGACGCTACCTGCCGCGTTAATGGTGTACACGGCGGTGACAAGTTGCCCCTTTTCTGCAGAGGTGATTGACCCCACTTGTTTAACTCCTTGTTTAGCCACAATGTTTTCAGGCGGCGAAACTGTAGTACACCCCGTCTCGTCGCAGTTGTAGATATCATGACATTCAAATTTGTGCAGGTCCATAACTTGTCCGAGGTTATCATAAAATTTGCCAACGTTATAACGATTGAAGGCACTTGCCCTGGCGAGAGATGTTGCCTCTGGTGTTCGGATTGCAAGATGATTTCTTTCTTTAAATGATATCCAAAAGTGTTCACCAGTCATTCCATTTTCTTTCCACGAATTAGGCACCGTCACATTGTTTCTCATAGCATATTCAAAAATCAGTGAGCGACATTTATTCCTACTAAGTCCGTGAAATTGTTCCGCTAAAGTCTTGATATGTGTCGCCAAGTCATCTTCCATCACTGCAGAAAAAATCATGTTTGTCAGTCGACATTTTTCATAGCCAAAAGCTTCATTTCGTTCATCATGCTGTCCAGTTTGTGCATTACACTTATCCATGTATCTCGTGAGGGTCATTCTTGCAATATTAAAGTCATTAGCAGCTGCACGGATGCTACTTCCTCCCTTTACTTGTTCACTTGCTCTATGTAGAACGTCCTCTGGTGCCCCTCTATTGGATATTCTTTTATATTTTCGTGGCATCTGAAAAAAAATACTGACATCACTAAAGCAAACTTGAAGAAACATTTCAGTATAATATGCAGTACTTTGATCTAGGCCCACAATAATTCTCCCACACACTATCTGTTAATAATAATCCTTAACAGCATGTAGTCAAATTAATAAGCTTTAGAGAAAGGATTATTCATCAAATGTAAATAATGGGAGAGTTGGGACACCATGCGGGGAGAGTTGGGCCATTGCCCAACCCTCCCACCCTGGACTGTCCCAACTCTCCCAAGTCTCACCATTTTTAATTTCAACCAAATTTTTATCTTGGGCGGTGATCACATGGATTTCAAAACTGCCTTGATGGAAGAAGACTGTCACAGCTATCACGCCGAATACACTAGAACAGTGTTCTATATACTGTTTAAGAGATATAAAAATGCTTACCTTGGAGTAAAAATTGTGTCTTTTGTGCGAAAAATGTATTTTTGTCCACAATATATGGACAAGAGCCTGGAAATTCAAGTCCCTTATATCAATAGAAAGATAATGCTTAGTGCTTCAAATAGATGGCAGCACCTGTCTCAAACAACGAGCTATGACAATGATATTAGGGGTGGCTCAACTCTCCCTGTGGCCCAACTCTCCCAAGCTTCCCCTATGTTAAACGCCAATTCATCGTTTTCCTTTGATGCAAACAGACTATTTTCGGTGAGCACATGGTTATTATTTAACAAAAAACATTCTAGTTTTGATTGTGCAGTTTAATTTCAATGTGATAAATCAAGGGCTAGTTGAATTTGAGACGGGCCAGTAAGAGTTTTCTTCAACTGGTGCTGCTGCTGGCGACCATGGTTTTCATGTTAATTTTCAACCCTGTGTTTGATCCTTCGATCGAATGATCTTTGCTTTGGCAGCTGTTCTAAAGACTGAGGCTAGGTCCCACCTGTCTAATATGCCTATGGCTTTAGTATGCATGTTGAATAAAAATTTGTCAGACATAATTTTCCACAGTGCTGTCATCTCATCTATATGCAGTCTTTCTTCTGCTATTTGCATGTATACATACTATTGTCCTGTTCAATTATTTATAGCCTATTTTATTACATATAATTCCTATTTAGTATGTTTTACTTTACATGCTCATGAAAAGAAACCCAAATCCTTCATCAAAAAGGCAGGCAGTTTAATAAATTTCAATTTAAAACAAAGCTCTGTATGTTTTGAATGGATGTTCATTCTGCTAGTCAATACATAAAGCTGTTTGCATAACAACATCAGTCTATAATGTGTTTCAAAATAATGTTCGTTTTGATCTTCCTATTGACAGACATCGATGTTTAATTGACATGTTTAATCTACATATAATTTAATTTACATGTATACATGTGTGAAATAAAACTGAAATTTTCTACACAATAAAATCTATATATTGTTAATAGCATGTGTACCGAAATTATTGTTAGTTTTATGCAGTTATGTACTGTACAACATAGTATAACCTAATTCAGTAAATAATAGAATTTGTATTTATTAATACAAGATGACAATTGGTCTATAGACCATCACTATTTAATTTTTAATTTTGATCAATGATTGATATAGAATTTCTATTTGAAGTTAAAAAACAAATTCCAAAATATCGCATTATTAGTTAATTGCAGCGAATTACAGTATGAAGTTTGAGAACTATTTGATGAAAGTCTAGAATAAGAGTGTGGTGTGTTGGTGTTGGTGGTGTTGGTGGTGGTAGTAGTAGTAGTAGTAGTAGTAGTAGTAGTAGTAGTAGTAGTAGTAGTAGTAGTAGTAAACCAAATAACTTGTGGCTGGATCGAAATTCAATTAGTGCCAGCTTTTCAT
Source organism: Gigantopelta aegis (assembly GCF_016097555.1). Lineage (NCBI taxonomy): Eukaryota > Metazoa > Mollusca > Gastropoda > Neomphalida > Peltospiridae > Gigantopelta > Gigantopelta aegis. The sequence goes on along the minus strand of NC_054707.1, from coordinate 5,767 downwards.
CTGGGCAAAAAAAAATTATGCAATTTTGTTTTATCTAGTACCACTGTGTGAAGTAGCCATGTGTTTGAAACATGTATGGGGGAACCTGTAACCCCCAAAAAAGTACAGAAATTTTGTGTGGAACTAGGGTAGTCACATACCCAACCTAGCCATTATGTCTGATACGAGCAACTTCACCCTCATTTTTTTGTGATTCACTATAAGAGGGGGTGATAGTGCTTATATATGTGGTGGGTGATAGTATTTATATCTGTGGGTGGGTGGTGGTGGTGGTGGTGGTGGTGGTGGTGGTGGTGGTAGTAGTAGTAGTAGTAGTAGTAGTAGTAGTAGTAGTAGTAGTAGTAGTAGTAGTAGTAGTATTTATGTTCGGGATGTTTATGTCGATTGATACACTGTAGGTAGAATTTTTTTTGCCAAATGTTATTATTGTTGTGTATGGTATTTGATTTGATATTAATTTCTAGTGTAAAATGTTAGAATTGAATAAGATTTCAAAATATTTTAAATATTTATTTTAGTTTGTGAAGATTGACCCTGAGTTATACTAAGTTTCAGAACTATGTAATCAAAACTCTTGAAGAACACAGACTGACCTTTAAATTTTCAATATAATTAAAAATTTCCAAAATTGCTCTCTATTAGTGTCAAAGTACCCAGTTTCAGAAGTATCCGGAAATATATTTTTTGTAAAACCCTTAAATTCCAATAGTAAATTTTTATTTAAAAATTTAAAATTTAATGAAAAATTCAGAAATTAAATATTTGTGTTTGAAAAATTCCACTAACGAATGGCATAGTGGAGCTAACAGTACTGTTTCTGTTACATATGCTGTGGTATGTCAGACCTTGCTTTGTAAGGTGTGCAGGTGCAATCGTGCTTGTCCAGCGCACATAATTTCAATCTGGCGAGTGTGAAAAACAGCGCATATTACACTCGAACAAACGGCACACGTAAAAAATAGATGTGTGTGTGTGTGCGTGTGTGTGTGTGTGTGTGTGTGTGTGTGTGTGTGTGTGTGTGTGTGTGTGTGTATGTATGTATGTATGTATGTATGTATGTATGTATGTATGTATGTATGAGAGTTTCCTGAAGAATTATTCTAAAGTGGCTAATTGAAAGAACCTTTTTTTTTTACCAAAGACTAAATGTGGCTACTTTGCATGAAAATTAGCATCTGGTTAATTTTGCAATGGACAAGGCCAAATTCCTAAGAGGGGGGGGGGGGGGGGGGGGGGGGGGGGGGGGGGGGCTCTCACGTTAGTCGATTAAGTCAATTATAAAAGGGTAAATGGAAGTGGATGGATGGATAAAATTGCGAGAGGAGGGGGAGGGGAGGGGGAGAGGGGAGGGGGATGGGGGAGGGGACATTGCGAGAGGAGGGAGAGGGGAGGGGAGGGGAGAGTAGAGGAGAGAGTAGAGGAGAGTAGAGTAGAGTAGAGTAGAGTAGAGTAGAGTAGAGTAGAGTAGAGTAGAGTAGAGTAGAGTAGAGTAGAGTAGAGTATTTTATTTTATTTTATTTTATTTTATTTTATTTGATCTAGTACCACTGTGTAAAGTGAAGTGAAGTGAAGTGAAGTGAAGTGAAGTTGAATTGAAGCGAAGCGAAGCGAAGCGAAGCGAAGCAAAGCAAAGCAAAGTGAAAAAAATACCGTTAATACTTTTGAGGTAGTGTTAGGGGTAGGGGTAGGGGTAGGGAGGGAGGGAGGGAGGGAGGGAGGGAGGGAGGTAGGTAGGTAGGTAGGTAGGTAGGTAGGTAGGTAGGTATGTAGGGGTAGGGGTTGTTGTAGTACTAATAGTTATGTGTCATAGTTTGGTTGATATACATGGTCGTATATGGATTTTTTTTGGTATGGTACAACTTGTAGAGATAATACGGGCCACGTGACTGCAGACCGATTGAGAGCGAGATGTCGAGATATCAGTTTGTGGCTGTGAGCTAAGTCAGGTCGCCGTGTTTATAAATAGACTCACAGCGGAAAGCGCGCCAAGGTGTGTTTCACACTTTTCTGTTAACTCATGTAATCGCTCTGTATTTTGAGCATATCGTTAGGTAGGTAGGTAGGTAGGTAGGTAGGTAGGTAGGTAGGTAGGTAGGTAGGTAGGTAGGGGAGGGGAGGGGGGAGGGGAGGGGAGGGTGAGGGAGGGGAGGGGAGGGGATGGGGAGGGGCAAAGGGGAGGAGAGGAGAGGAGGGGAGAGGAGAGGAGAGGAGAGGAGAGGAGAGGAGAGGATTATGTTGGGCTTTATTCAGCTTTTATATTTGTATGTTTTTGTCATAACGTTTTATAGGTGGATATTTGAAAAGCTAAGACACACCTGGATAGGCCAGTGGTATAATACACGACACACCTGGATAGGTCAGTATTATAATAGATGAATTAACAAAAAGGAAATGTCGATATTTAATTTTAAAAACTTTATTGAAATCCAACAGTGAAAGCTATATCCGGTGTCCGTGTTATAATGTGGATTGATTTTTGAGGTATTCATAGTCTGAAGACTTGAATGTGGTGCGCACCGGCCTCGGTGGCGTCGGGTGATCTATAACTGATTCAACAAAGAGCATGGTTTGTGTTATCCAACGTGAGGTGAATACAATTGTAAATGAAATACACGAGACATGGAGACACGAGTGTATAGAGGAAAGCACATACCACGGCCTTTGTGTTGTGCACTGGTTGGCGAAAAAGCCAATCAAATGATGTGCTCCATCGAGGTGGTTCGATCATACGACGCAGACATCCAGCGAACACTCAACAAGAGAAATTAAAGTGACAGACCCCGTTTTTGGAGACTACGCCGCAATTTTCGCTATTGTAGCCATTTTTTGATCATTTATTAAAACCCAACATTTTTCATAATTCTAAAGACGCACCTCTGAGAAATACTGTATTTCTATGTTTAAACATTATAAAGTTTAGCTTCTGTACTAGGATTAAGTTGGTGTCCATTGATACAGTCTGAAACTAGGTTTGTTAGTGTCCATTTATACAGTCTGAAACTAGGTTTGCGCCTTTAAAACCAAATTATATACGGCGCTCGCGTTTAGGTTACGTAATATACAGAAACACACAATTATTTTAATACGGCTTTAATAAACACCCCCCCACCCCACCCCACCCCCCACCCCACCCCACCCCACCCCACCCCACCCCACCCCACCCCACCCCAATGTTGAAATGTGGGAAATGAAATGAAATGAAATGAAATGTAATGTAATGTAATGTAATGAAATGAAATGAAATGTAATGTAATGTAATGTAATGTAATGTAATGTAATGTAATGTAATGTAATGCGCCTACTGATACTGATAATACTAATACTAATACTAATACTAATACTAATACTAATACTAATATTAATACTAATATTAATAATAATATAAGTAGGTAGGTAGGTAGGTAGGTAGGTAGGTAGGTAAGTAAGTAAGTAAGTAAGTAAGTAAGTAAGTAAGTAAGTAAGTAAGTAAGTAAGTAAGTAAGTAAGTAAGTTAGTTAGTTAGTTAGTTAGTTAGTTAGTTAGTTAGTTAGTTAGTTAGTTAGTTAGTTAGTTAAAAATTAAAGAAGAATAACGTTATATGTTTGTGCCAGATTTGCCTATACCTATTATCAGTATTATGCCTCTATTGTTCTACCCAAGCCGATGTTTAGTCGTGAACAATGGGTATCCGGTGTGTTGTTTGTTTGGGAGTGTGGCTGACAAGACAAGACACGTCTTTTGTCTCTGTCTGTGGTCGGCTGGCTATTTGAACCTCGGCGTGAAATCAAAGGATTAATTAGTCCGTGGCGCCATGCTAACTACCTGACCAATGGCTGACTAAGTCCACAGCGGTTGACCAATGATGGCTTGGTAGGCGGGTCGTCTTTGACCAATGAACGTTGAGTTGACTAGCGAGGCTTAAATCTGCATGGTCACTGAATTTGTTTGGTATTGAGATGTTTTTATGTTGTGTTTTGTTGTAACCTGAATGGCTCTAAACGAAGACTGTGTGAAGTAATGGAGGTAAGAATTTAATGTATTAAACCTTGTTATATTTTACATGTTAGTAATTTATCGTATAGAATGTTTGGCGATATGATAGTGGTATTAGTAGCGTGGTATTAGTCCCCTCCCGTCCCGTCCCCCCGCCCTCCTTTTCCCCCCTCCCCCCTCCCCCTCCCCTCCCCTCCCCTCCCCTCCCCTCACCTCACCTCACCTCACCTCACCTCACCTCACCTCACCTCACCTCACCTCACCTCACCTCACCTCACCTCACCTCACCCACCCCACCCCACCCCACCCCACCCCACCCATCCATCCTCGAATTTTAGTGTGTCAGTTTTTGTTTCGGTTCGGGTAAATTATTTACGTGCTGATATGCCAGTAAGAGCTTCAAGCATGTCTGTCCCGGGGCTGAGTCCTGGATAGCGAGGGGTCTGCTGCGAGCCCCCAAAACTCTGGTGAATGGTATTGTTGCTTTGCATAATGCATTTCTATACATGTAGACGTTATTTTGGATACTGGTAGTCAACACCTGTATTTAATATCTATAAATAAGGAGAAGGGGGGGGAAGGGAGGGAGGGAGGCAGGCAGGCAGGCAGGCAGGCAGGCAGGCAGGCAGGCAGGCAGGCAGGCAGGCACGCACGCACGCACGCACGCACGCACGCACGCACGCACGCACGCACGCACGCACGCACGCACGAAAAAGTGCTAACCCGCAGACAAACCTAGCTCTCTCTACGGCCTACAGCGCCTACGCCTAGGCGCGTAACCACTAACCTCCGGTGGCACACCCCACCCCACCCCACCCCACCCCCCCCCACCCCACCCCCCACCCCGGCATCCTGTATTTATTTAGAGGTTGTGTCCCTAGTGTTTATGTGTTATATTTGAATATTAGGCTGGTATTATTTAGTAAAATTGTATCAACTGAGCGTAAAGTAGGCTATTGAATTTGAATCATTTGAGTGAATTTTTAAAATCACTTGTCAATTAGCATTACCTGTGGATGTATCAGCACCCTGTTGGGTGTTATTTTCAGTTGACGTTTCATTGGACGAATCCCAATGTTACTTGCCAAATGAAAACTTAATTTGAATATAAAAATTGAATGTTGAAGTTTTGTTGTTTCAAGATGAAAAACCCCCAGACCGTGATGATGTAGCCATGAAATCTCTTTATACTAGTGTAATACTAGTGTACAATCCAGAGTTCATTACTGCAGTGGCCTGCCCTGACCGCCCTTTTAATGTTGAAATATATCAAGAAGTTCGCTTAATGCATAAAGTCTCGCCCGATATTTATATGTTCTCGAATACCGGTATGAAATAAGTATGATTTGAAATATTATTTATAGATGAAATGTTACCTGGACAAGGTAGTCAACGTAATACTGTAAAATATAACTTAAATGTGAAAGTACGTACTGTTTTGAAGAGCTCTTGTTTTGTGGTTTAGAATTAGTGAACGTAATTGTAATTGTGTTATTGTTCCTCAGTATATAAGTGTAAAATGTATCATATAATTCAATGTTATGAAGCATTTTAGGAGTACGATAATTTAGTTTAAGATAACTGTAATTGTAATTGTAGTGGTATATTTTGAGAGAGTTATTGCATGAAGGTGTGAATGAAATAGGGAATTTGTTTTTGAAAATCTTACTGATTCTGTCCACGGATAATGGCGGCTGTTGATTAATTACTCAGTGCTGTGGTCCTGCGCCGATTAAAGTAATGCTGTAAAATCTCGTGTACTTCACGTGTGTTGGCGCAATGCTAGGTGGAAATT
>NC_054706.1:81570620-81591406 GCF_016097555.1 Gigantopelta aegis | reverse complement strand
ATACCAAACACCAACACACATCGTAAAACCACAGACATAATATACATATACACACTGTTTACACATACACCAAACAAACACACATACCCACACAAACACACATACCCACACAAACACCAACACACATCGTAAAACCATAGACATAATATACATATACACACTGTTTACACATACACCTAACAAACACACATACCCACAAAAACACACATACCCACACAAACACCAACACACATCGTAAAACTACAGACATAATATACATATACACCCTGTTTACACATACACGAAACAAACACACATACCCACACAAACACACATACCCACACAAACAGCAACACACATCGTAAACCCACAGACATAATATACATATACACACTGTTTACACATACACCAAACAAACTCACATACCCACACAAACACCAACACACATCGTAAAACCACAGACATAATATACATATACACACTGTTTACACATACACCAAACAAACACACATACCCACACAAACACACATTCCCACACAAACACCAACACACATCGTAAAACCACAGACATAATATACATATACACACTCTTTACACATACACCAAACAAACACACATACCCACACAAACACCAACACACATCGTAAAACCACAGACATAATATACATATACACACTCTTTACACATACACCAAACAAACACACATACCCACACAAACACACATACCCACACAAACACCAACACACATCGTAAACCCACAGACATAATATACATATACACACTGTTTACACATACACCAAACAAACACACATACCCACAGAAACACCAACACACATCGTAAAACCACATACATAATATACATATACACACTGTTTACACATACACCAAACAAATACACATACCCACACAAACACACATACGCACAGAAACACCAACACACATCGTAAAGCTATAGACATAATATACATATACACACTGTTTACACATACACCAAACAAACACACATACCCATACAAACACCAACACACATCGTAAAACCATAGACATAATATACATATACACACTGTTTACACATACACCAAACAAACACACATACCCACACAAACACACATACCCACACAAACACCAACACACATCGTAAAACCATAGACATAATATACATATACACACTGTTTACACATACACCAAACAAACACACATACCCACACAAACACACATACCCACACAAACACCAACACACATCGTAAAACCACAGACATAATATACATATACACACTGTTTACACATACACCAAACAAACACACATACCCACACAAACACACATACCCACACAAACACCAACACACATCGTAAAACCATAGACATAATATACATATACACACTGTTTACACATACAGCAAACAAACACACATACCCACACAAACACACATACCCACAAAACACCAACACACATCGTAAAACCACAGACATAATATACATATACACACTGTTTACACATACACCAAACAAACACAGATACCCACACAAACACCAACACACATCGTAAAACCACAGACATAATATACATATACACACTGTTTACACATACACCAAACAAACACACATACCCACACAAACACACATACCCACACAAACACCAACACACATCGTAAAACCACAGACATAATATACATATACCCACAGTTTACACAAACACACATACCCACACAAACACCAACACACATCGAAAACCCACAAACATAATATACATATACACACAGTTTACACATACACCAAACAAACACACATACCCACACAAACACCAACACACATCGTAAAACCACAAACATAATATACATATACACACTGTTTACACATACACCAACCAAACACACATACCTACAGAAACACCAACACACATCGTAAAACCACATACATAATATACATATACACACAGTTTACACATACACGAAACAAAAACACATACCCACACAAACACCAACACACATCGTAAAACCACAGACATAATATACATATACACACAGTTTACACATACACCAAACAAACACACATACCCACACAAACACCAGCACACATCGTAAAACCACATACATAATATACATATACACACTGTTTACACATACACCAAACAAACACACATACCCACACAAACACACATACCCACACAAACACCAACACACATCGTAAAACCAGAGACATAATATACATATACACACAGTTTACACATACACCAAACAAACACACATACCCACACAAACACCAACACACATCGTAAAACCACAAACATAATATAAATATACACACAGTTTACACATACACCAAACAAACACACATACCCACACAAACACCAACACACATCGTAAAACCACAAACATAATATACATATACACACTGTTTACACATACACCAAACAAACACACATACCCACACAAACACCAACACACATCGTAAAACCACAGACATAATATACATATACACACAGTTTACACATACACCAAACAAACACACATACCCACACAAACACCAACACACATCGTAAAACCACAGACATAATATACATATACACACAGTTTACACATACACCAAACAAACACACATACCCACACAAACACCAACACACATCGTAAAACCACAAACATAATATAAATATACACACAGTTTACACATACACCAAACAAACACACATACCCACACAAACACCAACACACATCGTAAAACCACAGACATAATATACATATACACACAGTTTACACATACACCAAACAAACACACATACCCACACAAACACACATACCCACACAAACACCAACACACATCGTAAAACCACAAACATAATATACATATACACACTGTTTACACATACACCAAACAAACACACATACCCACACAAACACCAACACACATCGTAAAACCACAAACGTAATAAAAATATACACACAGTTTACACATACACCAAACAAACACACATACCCACACAAACACCAACACACATCGTAAACCCACAGACATAATATACATATACACACTGTTTACACATGCACCATTGTAACACACACACACACACGCGCGTGCGCGCAGACACACGCACACACACACAGACAGACAGACAGACAGACACACACACACAGTCACACCAAGCATACACACATACACACACCCTATATACAAACAGCCACAAATAGGAATACAAACAGACAGACATGAAAACACACAGCCACTCAAACAGACAAACATGAAAACACACAGCCACTCAAAGAGACATGAAAACACACAGCCACTCAGACAGACAAACAGACAGACATGAAAACACACAGCCACTCAAACAGACATGAAAACACACAGCCACTCAAACAGACAAACAGACAGACATGAAAACACACAGCCACTCAAACAGACAAACATGAAAACACACAGCCACTCAAACAGACATGAAAACACACAGCCACTCAGACAGACAAACAGACAGACAAGAAAACACACAGCCACTCAAACAGACATGAAAACACACAGCCACTCAAACAGACAAACAGACAGACATGAAAACACACAGCCACTCAGACATGAAAACACACAGCCACTCAGACAGACATGAAAACACAGAACCACTCAGACAGACATGAAAACACACAGCCACTCAGACAGACATGAAAACACACAGCCACTCAGACATGAAAACACACAGCCACTCAGACAGACATGAAAACACACAACCACTCAGACAGACATGAAAACACACAGCCACTCAGACAAACATGAAAACACACAGCCACTCAAACAGACACTGAAAATTGGAGGTGCTCTTAACTCTTAATAACTGAGTTAATACTACCAGTCATGCCATTGGTGGTTAACTTTGTTTCATCTGGCCAGTAAATTGATGGCATTGATTTAAACTCATACAATATACCAGCTACTGTACTCTGGAAACGTGTGCAGTTTTACTATAATAGGATGCTGTCCTGGGCACACACCTCGGCTATCTGGACTCGACTAACAGTGGTTAGTTGTTAGTCGTTAGTGAGAGAGAAGTCAATGTAATGGCCTTACACCTACCCACTGAGTTGTTAAACTCGCTCTGGGTGGGAGCCGATACCGGGGATCGAAACCAGTACCTTAGTCCTGCCAGTCGTAAGTCGGATGATTCAACCACTGCATTTGCGAGAAGGGTGATAGTATTCATAGTGTTTATGGTCATTGAAACGCTGCATGTAGGTCGCTTAGCCTCGTGTGCTGATACGTAAGTGATATTTGATGTGGAGGTATACACCTAGTAGCTAATTCCCTATATTTAGTAGTACATAAAAACATAACACAAACTATTATAATATACTTTATTTGCCTAAAAAGGCTCGTCAAATTGTATTTAAAAAACACAGCGTAAACACTAAAAAATATGCAACATAATATATTTTAGATGGAAAATGCGAACAACAAATACAACTTGTAACTGAAAACTGTCGTATGGATAATATCATCAGTTTGAAGTCGAGTCAAACAGTCATTTTACACATACGTTTTGCACAGATGTTATACAGTGTGTTTGCACAGAGCTTTTGCACAGATCTGATGAAAATCCAAAGGAAAATCCATAAATAAAACAACATTATTTTATGTAATCTGTAAATATTACAACGTCCAAACCACTAATATAGAACCAATTGTAAACTATAATGAAACCAATTGTAATATTTTCTAAACATACCTACTTTAAAATTAAAGGTGCATTGTCAAAGTTGCAAATGCCATATTTCACATTTTACATTTATTTATGATAACTAACTATACATTAATCAAGTTCATTATAAGTTTTGCTTACTTAAACAGAAAGCTATGTCATATGTTTTGGCTGAATATACTGTAGTTTTTAAACCCTTCCCGTTTATAGCTACTTTAACCTCATTTTTGTTTCTTTCAAAGCTGACCACAAAGAATTACAGATAGACATTGTGTGCAAAACAAGTATGCGAAAAACTGTGACGACACACATATTAAAAACATTGTTGGTCAAATACAAGACAACTAGATGGAGTTATTTGGTTGTATAACTTACATCTGAAATATATACTAAACAATAACTGATAATTACATTTGGCGAATGTCCATTATTATGCAACTTTGATAGATCCCCTTTAATATAGACAGTCTTGAAAGTAGAATTAGAATTCACATTTACTTGTTAGAATCTTCAAGATCAATCACACTAATAACTATAGAAATAGTTAAGTCGACACCGAAGCGAACATATAGTCCGCGTATCAGGCCATCCGCGATCACATATGTTGAAGGTCTTGTATTATAGCGTGTATGATACTTCAGGTTGAAAGTTACAGTTTTTAGCAACTACCTCGATATTCACTGAGTATTTTGAAAGAAGGTACACCACGTCATATAGAATATAGAATATAGTATTAGTACGTCAATGGAATTCACAGCAAATCTGGGCTTGGTCTCGGTAAGGGTAAACGTTTGCGTTGTGTGACGTCACTGGGCACGTTAGTTCTGCAGCAACATCCAGCCAATCGTGAGTATCGTCATCACAGTAACACTGGCTGTAGGAACAGCGCTACCTGGAAACAGAAAAGAAAGGAATGTGTGTTTAGCGAAGTCTCGACGTGTTTACGGCAACGGGCAACTCATTTTACGTGACCCTATCCACTAGGGTTCAGGCACGCCCACCCCGGATTCAGCCTCTGACGTGTTTACTCATCAGTAGAGGTGATTAATACACGGTCGTTTGGCAGGGCTTGTACAAAATGATGCTTGTAAAGAACAAAATCGAAATAAAAATCTTGTCTTGTACAACACTTCCCCCCCCTCCCCCCCCCCCCCCAATGTTTTTTTTTTTTTTTTTTTTAGGAAACACGTGTACTGTTTAGTTTAAGTAAATTTTCACTTGTTATCGTTTTAATCATTAAATCGCACCTTAAGTACTTATTGCTTTGACAAATTCTGTATGTTGTCTGTCATCCTAGTGAGTTTACCGGCCTCGGTGGCGTCGTGGCAGGCCATCGGTCTACAGGCTGGCAGGTACTGGGTTCGGATCCCAGTCGAGGCATGGGATTTTTAATCCAGATACCGACTCCAAACCCTGAGTGAGTGCTCCGCAAGGATCAATGGGTAGGTGTAAACCACTTGCACCGACCAGTGATCCATAACTGGTTCAACAAAGGCCATGGTTTGTGCTATCCTGTCTGTGGGAAGCACAAATAAAAGATCCCTTGCTGCTAATCGGAAGAGTAGCCCATGTAGTGGCGACAGCGGGTTTCCTCTCAAAAATCTGTGTGGTCCTTAACCATATGTCTGACGCCATATCACCGTAAATAAAATGTGTTGAGTGCGTCGTTAAATAAAACATTTCTTTCTTTCCTAGTGAGTTTCATATTCATTTGTATAACTATACATAGACTACTAATTCTGAATTTACTGTATTGGAAATATGAACAATCTGTTACTAGTATTAGACTATTGTAAGTGATCAGCCAGCTATTTGAACGCTCCCCCCCCCCCCCCCCCAGCAGTCTGTGATTGGCAGACACGAAGGCGTGCACTTCTCCCTGGAGACTCACCGCTGCCAAAGATGGTGTCGATGTTGATGGTTGTGATGCCAGACAGAGTGGAAAGCTGCGCCGCCGTCAAACTGCCGATCTGCGCATCTGTCACCTCATTGGCCTGTTCGGGGCTCAAGTACGCCAGCTTGTCCGTCGTGAAGACCTGTAATAAAACACAAGATCAGCTACATTAGCTAAACACTCTGACATGACCTGCTACAGTATTGGATGTATTTATATTGTTATTGACTATTGCATAGATCCTGTATTGAAATGGTAAAAAACCCTCTGTAACAGACGAACATCGTTTACCCTACCTAATAAATCTGAACATAAAATATACAGGGTGTATACATGTAGTGAGATTCACTGCCAACAAAACTATAATGTATTATTTTGTGTCAATGTACAGAGGAAACATTGGTTGGAACTATTACCTAATAATGTGTATGAGCGTGTTTGTACTATACAGTGTAATAACGTATTAGTACTACACAATGTAATAAAGACATTATTACTATACAGTATAATAACGAATTATTACTATACAGTATAATAATATATTATTACTATACAGTCTAATAATGTATTATTACTATACAGTCTAATAATGTATTATTACTATACAGTGTAATAACGAATTGTTACTATACAGTCTAATAAGGTATTATTACTATACAGTGTAATAACGAATTATTACTATACAGTCTAATAAGGTATTATTACTATACAGTGTAATAACGAATTATTACTATACAGTGTAATAACGAATTATTACTATACAGTCTAATAATGTATTATTACTATAGAGTGTAATAACGAATTATTACTATAGTCTAACAATGTATTATTACCATACAGTATTATTACTATACAGTGTAATAAGGTATTATTACTATACAGTGTAATAACGAATTATTACTATACGGTCTAATAACGAATTATTACTATACAGTCTAATAACGAATTATTACTATACAGTGTAATAATGTATTATTACTATACAGTGTAATAACGAATTATTACTATACAGTCTAATAATGTATTATTACTATACAGTCTAATAATGTATTATTAATATACAGTCTAATAATGTATTATTACTATACAGTGTAATAACGAATTATTACTATACAGTCTAATAAGGTATTATTACTATACAGTCTAATAACGTAGTATTACTATACAGTGTAATAACGAATTATTACTATACAGTGTAATAATGTATTATTACTATACAGTGTAATAACGAATTAGTACTGTACAGTGTAATATGTGATATACTCACCGTGGAGAACACGCTGGTTGGGACGGCGGCGACGGCCTCTTTGGTCATACTGCCGATAAGATCCTCTCCGAAATCCTCCAACACATTCTGAGGCAAACCACCTGTCAACAAAACACATCTACATATATGTAGTCAAACATAAACTCATACTCACTCACTCACTCACTCACTCACTAGACTCACTCACTAGACTCACTCAGTAGACTCACCCACCAGACTCACGCACAAGATTCACTCACTCACTCACTCAACAGACTCACTCAATAGACTCGATCACCAGACTCACTAACCAGACTCACTAAATAGACTCACTCACCAGATTCGCTCTCCAGACTCACTCACCAGACTCACTCAATAGATTCGCTCACCAGACTCACTCACCAGACTCACTCTCCAGACTCACTTACCAGACTCGCTCACCAAACTCACTCAATAGACTCACTCACCAGACTCACTCTCCAGATTCACTCACCAGACTCACTCAATAGACTCACTCACCAGACTCACTCAATAGACTCACTCTCCAGATTCACTCACCAGACTCACTCAATAGACTCACTCACCAGACTCACTCACCAGACTCACTCAATAGACTCACTCATTAGACTCGCTCATTCACTATACTACTCACTACTCACGCACTAGACTCACTCACTCACTCGACTCGCTCATTGATAGGTGGGATCACGCTCAATCACTAGACTCACTCACGCACTAGACTCACTCATTGATAGGTGGGATCATGCTCAGTCACTAGACTCACTCACGCACTAGACTCGCTCATTGATAGGTGGGATCACGCTCAGTCACTAGACTCACTCACGCACTAGACTCACTCACTCACTAGACTCGCTCATTGATAGGTGGGACTCACTCACGCACTAGACTCACTCACTCACTAGACTCGTTCATTGATAGGTGGGATCATGCTCAGTCACTAGACTGACTCACTCACTAGACTCGCTCATTGATAGGTGGGATCATGCTCAGTCACTAGAGTAAACACCTTTGGCTTTTGTTTATCGTGGACCTATTCCAAGTCTCCCACGATTGGTATATCAAAAACCGTGGTATGTATTGTCCTGTTTATGGGGAAATGCATATGAAATACCCCTATTGACAATGTGGCAAGTGAAGGTTTTAGGGTGGTGATGGTGTCAAGTCATGCTACCACAGAAAATAGTTTTTAAAATACTATCCACCCCAGTTTAAAAATGGATTAATATAAAAGTGATCCCGTTGCGGGCACCTTCTGACGCCTAAGCACATGCATACTCAATACATCATCACCATCATCATCATCATCATCGTCGTCATCATCATCATCAGCAGCAGCAGCAGCATCACCACCATCATCAACATCATCATCATCAGCAGCAGCATCACCACCATCATCAACATCATCATCATCGGCAGCAGCAGCATCACCACCATCATCAACATCATCATCATCAGCATCACCACCATCATCAACATCATCATCAACATCATCATCATCACCATCATCAGCATCACCACCATAATCAACATCATCATCATCATCATCATCACCACCATCACCATCACCATCACCACCACCATCAACATCATCATCATCAACATCATCATCATCATCATCATCATCATCATCACAACGATTCCACCCAACTAACCTGCCAGCAGTCCAAGTTCGGCCACAACGACGGGATCTTTAGAAGTCCAGTCATTTCCGAGGGCTTCGGCAATCTTCGTGCCCATCGCCGTCAGCTGGGCTTCGCTAAAACACGGAACACTGCCGAGATCCGTGGACGCCTCGCTGTCACAGACAGAAGAAAACACGTCATCAGTGTATACCCAGCGATAACAGTTATATGTGTAACTATTGATGAAAATGAAGTGCGTAACTATTAATAGACATGATAAATTATTTGAGAGAAAAAACGTCACCAGTATACCTAGTGATAACAGTTATATGCGTAACTATTAATAGACATGATACAGTATTTGAGACAAAAGACGTCACCAGTATACCTAGTGATAAAAGTTATATGCGTAACTATTAATCAGCATGAAAATGAAGTTCGTAACTATTAATGGGAATGATACATTATTTTAGAGAAAACACGTCACCAGCTTAGATAAAGTTATGTGCATAACTATCAATAGACATGGTAATTCATTTTAGACCAAAAAAGCTGCATGTCACTAATGTAGACTCCGCAATACAGGTTATGCGTATAATTATTAATGGGTATATGCATTATTTTAGACCAAACCAATTAATATATAACAACACAAACTTGCATTGGAAATGTTTGTAAAACACCTAGATACAAGTTTGTTTGTTTCGTTGAACAACACCACTAGAGCACATTGATTTGTTAATCATCGGCTATTTGATGTCAAACACTTGGTAATTTTGACACATTGACTCTTAGCGAGGAAACAAACAAACAGCACAAAACCAACACCACAAGCTATTGGATGTCAAACATATGGTAATTTTGCAATATATTCTTAGAAAGGAAACCTGCTACATTTTTTCATTAGTAGCAAGGAATCTTTTATATGCACCATCCCATAGACAGGACAGCACAAACCACGGCCGTTGATATACCAGTCGTGGTGCACTGGCTGGGGCGAGAAATAGCCCAAATGGGCCCACCGACGGGGATCGATACCAGACCGACCGCGCATCAGGCGGACGCTTTACTACTGGTCTACGTCCCCCTCATCTAGATACCAATACAAAGTGAAGTATTAACTGACGACACAAAGTGTGAATATCTGCAAACTACACAGCTAAGACAAAGTGAAGTATTAACTGACGACACAAAGTGTGAATATCTGCAAACTACACAGCTAAGATAAAGTGAAGTATTAACTGACGACACAAAGTGTGAATATCTGCAAACTACACAGCTAAGACAAAGTGAAGTATTAACTGACGACACAAAGTGTGAATATCTGCAAAATACACAGCTAAGACAAAGTGAAGTATTAACTGACGACACAAAGTGTGAATATCTGCAAACTACACAGCTAAGACAAAGTGAAGTATTAACTGACGACAAAAAGTGTGAATATCTGCAAACTACACAGCTAAGACAAAGTGAAGTATTAACTGACGACAAAAAGTGTGAATATCTGCAAACTACACAGCTAAGACAAAGTGAAGTATTAACTGACGACAAAAAGTGTGAATATCTGCAAACTACACAGCTAAGATAAAGCTCGCTACCTGATAACGGATGCTGGTATCGCCGTTATGTGGGAGTCGGTCAAACCGCACGCCAGATTGCCGAGCGTCGACAACGTGTTGGCCGTCAGTGCGGACGTGTCGGTCTGGGACGTGTTAGTCAGATACCTCAACAACAGCTTGTCCTTCTGTTCAACACAACAACGACGACAACACGCGTTATAAAATAGTCAATAGAGGGAGAAACGAAACGAACACAAAATACATATTTATTATTCTACACAGGAAAACATGCAAGGAAAACCAAACACATATTTAATATTCTACACAGGAAAACGTGCAAGGAAAACAAAATACATATTTAACATTCTACACAGGAAAACGTGCAAGGAAAACAAAACACAACTGATAAAATATTTCAATTTATGGCTATTGGCTATATATGTACACTAATAATTATGTCAGTGTCAGGTTTAGGCTCATCATAACTGACACTGAAACAGTTTTCGGAATACCCAAAACAAGGAAAGGAATGTTTGTCCCCACCTCCTACCAAGTGGAAACTGCTATTATTACTTGTCGTTAAACAGTGACACAAAGTAACCCGTGGCCACCCCCACATATATCACAAATAGTATGTTATGCCTTGATTGTGTTTTCAAAACCACGACCAGTATAGGGACTGCCCTACTGCAGCTGACTGGTATTTCTAAAACCACATTACAGCCGTGTAACACACTGTCCACTGACGCCCGTCTACCCGCGACAGTGGCGCCCTCACCTTGGTAAACACGTGCTGCGCGATTCCCGTCACGGTGTCGTCGCTCAGCAGTAGTTTGTCGATGTCGGCGTCATCCAGGGAGTCGAGCAGTCGTCCCGCCGCGATGACGTCATCAGCCGTCCACGTGCGCGTGTCACTATTGATTCCCTGAAATAGTTTAAAGTGTTTGTTTTGTTTAACGACACCATTGATTTAGTAATCACTAGCTATTGGATGTCAGACATTTGGTGATTTTTTTATAGAGGAAACCCGCTACATTTTTCCATTAGTAGCAAGGAATATTTTATATGCACCATCCCACATATAGGATAGCACATACCACGGCCTTTGATATACAAATCGTGGCGCACTTACAAGAACGAGAAATAGGCCACCTGGCCCACTTACAGGGATCGATCCTAGACCGATCGTGCATCAAGCAAGCGCTAAACCACTGGGTTAAGTCCTGCCCCCCCCCCCCCCACCCCCCCCCCCTACAAAAATAGAGAAAATATGTCACTACTGACACCCTGTAATAGAAATTATAAACATGTCACTACTGACACCATGTAATAGAAATTATAAACATGTCACTACTGACACCATGTAATAGAAATTATAAACATGTCACTACTGACACCCTGTGATAGAAATTATAAACATGTCACCACTGACACCATGTAATAGAAATTATAAACATGTCACTACTGATACCCTGTAATAGAAATTATAAACATGTCACTACTGACACCATGTAATAGAAATTATAAACATGTCACTACTGATACCATGTAATAGAAATTATAAACATGTCACTACTGATACCCTGTAATAGAAATTATAAACATGTCACTACTAATACCCTGTAATAGAATGTCCAGGTCTGTAGTATAGACTGATCCACGATCCACGCTAAATACAGAGAATTCTAGGGACTTAGAACAGGGCAATGCTGCAACCCCCACTGGCACTTAAACCTCTGCTGTAATCGACTACCTGTCATTTACAATATGCGTTGAACTAGCAGTGCAATCGCAACCCCTATTGTACTTCAACCGGCCTCATTGGTGTCGTGGTTAAGCCATCTGACATAAGGCTGGTAGGTACTGGGTTCGCAGCCCGGTACCGGCTCCCACCCAGAGCAAGTTTTAACGAGTCAATGGGTAGGTTTAAGACCACTACACCCTCGTCTCTCTCACTAACTACTAACAACCACCTACTGACATAAGGCTGGTAGGTACAGGGTTCGCAGCCCGGTACCGGCTCCCACCCAGAGCGAGTTTTAACGAGTCAATGGGTAGGTTTAACACCACTACACCCTCGTCTCTCTCACTAACCACTAACCCACTGTCCTGGACAGACAGTCCAGATAGCTGAGGTGTGTGCCCAGGACAGCATGATTGAACCTTAATTGGATATAAGCACGAAAATCAATTAATGAAAAATGAAAAAAAAATTTAACCCACTTTTCGAATTGATTATTTTTATTTACAAAACGTATTTTAATCATTACATATGACGTTTTTAACAGATTAAACCATATTTTACGACGTGTAAATATCGCTACACCAGCACCCGCCCCTTAACCCCGCGCCTGAATACTTACTGCTTTCAGTTTGGCGGCCAGTGAGACGAGGACGTCAGCGGCGAAATCTGTTTTTTGGAACTCGGGCAGACAGTTGACGAAGTCAGCGGCATCCATCGTGTCGACCTGGGCCGCGCTCAGGAACGATAACTCTCCGTTGAAGTCCTGGAGAAGATCGCACGTGATGGTGTCTGGAGGAACAACGCGGAACGTCAAGTTAAACTCTGTTTTATCGACTCTGTTTTGTTGGCAGCAAATCATGTTTTATATGTAGAAAGGCAGCACAGCAAATACTACGACCTTTGATATACCTGTCGTGGGGCACTGATTGGGATGGGAGAAAACGCAATAAAACCGTAGAAAGGGTTCGTTCCTTCGACTAATTGAGGCCCCCCCCACCCCACCCCCCACCCGAAATATAAAGAGCAAACAATAGCTAAGGAGCCATTCATAATTATCACTGTTTTCACGAGCTTACAAACCGGTGTTCGCTGGTAGTGTTTAGCCATTGTCATCAAAACGCAAACCTAGCCACCAGTGTGAGACAAGACTGACAGGTACCCCAAGCAGCACGCCCGAGTACTAAAACTATAGTTACATATATAACTGGTTCTATTGTTTAGGGGAACTGTGGAAGCACTGACGTTTGAAGGCGGAAACAAACGTGGCAGTCTACTCTACTTCTTGCGATTCACCTTCTCACAGAAAGCATTCACGTAGTAATGGAACAACTTATAGCCAATATGATGCATTGCTATTCAATTCTAACTTATCTACTTCCTACAAGACGCACACATTCACGAAACCAACTCACTGTGTGAATCTACTTTATGTTTTTAATCATGTGACATTTAATTCCCTCCTATTTACCTGTTGCACGCTTCCTCCTCCTGCCCCCCATGGGGAGTCCTCCTCCATCGACTCCATCCTTCTCGTTGCGCGCCTTGACGTTCTGCATGACGCCCATCAGGAAGGCGGCCAAGTCGGCCATCTCGGCGTGCTCCCGAGTCTTCTCAGCCTCGCTCACCTCCTTCGAGTTGCGCAGCCGCTTCTCCTCGCGATCCCGCGCCAACCCCTCAAATATACTCCGCGTGGACGTGCTCAGCGCCTCCTTCTGGTCCTGTAGTACATACCAGCAAGTTTTATCTCAGTTGAGTGCAAGATATGTTAGTGTAACGACAGTTTATGTCTAATTTTGTGTTAAATCATTATGTATAGACATAACAACATAACATGGTGGTGTTATTCTCTCATTGGAGAAGCTGCAGAAGTATTTTCACCGCTATGTTTGATTGCTAGGGTATTTATCATTAATAAAGATTATAATTAAAATGTAATAGTCTCACACTTACTAAAATTAGAGAGAAATATTCTTATGGTATACATATATCAGAATGTCATTACTGAATGTTTGTCTCGGTTATAGTCCTTCATGAGATGTGTAACGCATTTGCCTCGGTGTCTGTCTGTGTGTGTGTGTGTGTGTGTCTGTGTGTGTGTGTCTGTGTGTGTGTGTGTGTGTGTGTCTGTGTGTGTGTGTCTGTGTATGTATGTGTCTGCGTGTGTGTGTGTGTGTGTGTGTGTGTGTGTGTGTGTGTGTGTGTGTACTCTGTACTATAGATTTACAGTATCTCCAACAGAAAGCCAGTGACATAGCTATGTATAATGTCGATATACACATGCTACACTTACGTTAGACAGATTAGCGAGGTCCGTTTGGAGTGTGGCCAAGTATTGGTAAATCAGTGAGCCCATGCTTGCTAGTCGCTCTGGTTCCTCGGATATCTTCACCGAGTTTCTGAAAGAACATTCATAATGGTATCAACTTTAAACATGTCCTGGTCCTCAGTCGTCAATAAAATCGGGCTGTCCCACGGCACTAGATAACCATCTGAGGTAGCAGAGGAGCACAGTAGTGGTAGGAAGTATCTCTTGGTACACATATGATCAGTGTAGACAAAACGGCAAACTGTAAATGACTCGAACAGCCACAAGATACAACATCACAGTACGGTTCTGGAGACAAGGATTCCGATGTGAAGTTAAAGGTAGGCGATTATGAAAAACTGCACAAGATGATAAAACATTACAGGAAATAGAACGCCAATTACTGACTTGCAGTTATAAACAAAATAAAATGTACCTAATACTAACTAGCGAATATAAACCTAATACTTGCGAACATCTACGGAACAATAACATGCGAATATAGACCTAATACTCGCGAACATCTACGGAACAATAACATGCGAATATAGACCTAATACTCGCGAACATCTACGGAACAATAACATGCGAATATTGACCTAATACTCGCGAACATCTACGGAACAATAACATGCGAATATTGACCTAATACTCGCGAACATCTACGGAACAATAACATGCGAATATAGACCTAATACTCGCGAACATCTACAGAACAATAGACCTAATACTCGCGAACATCTACGGAACAATAACATGCGAATATAGACCTAATACTCGCGAACATCTACGGAACAATAACATGCAAATATAGACCTAATACTCGCGAACATCTACAGAACAATAGACCTAATACTCGCGAACATCTACGGAACAATAACATGCGAATATAGACCTAATACTCGCGAACATCTACAGAACAATAGACCTAATACTCGCGAACATCTACGGAACAATAACATGCGAATATAGACCTAATACTCGCGAACATCTACGGAACAATAGACCTAATACTCGCGAACATCTACGGAACAATAACATGCGAATATTGACCTAATACTCGCGAACATCTACGGAACAATAACATGCGAATATTGACCTAATACTCGCGAACATCTACGGAACAATAACATGCGAATATAGACCTAATACTCGCGAACATCTACGGAACAATAGACCTAATACTCGCGAACATCTACGGAACAATAACATGCCAATATAGACCTAATACTCGCGAACATCTACGGAACAATAACATGCAAATATAGACCTAATACTCGCGAACATCTACAGAACAATAGACCTAATACTCGCGAACATCTACGGAACAATAACATGCGAATATAGACCTAATACTCGCGAACATCTACAGAACAATAGACCTAATACTCCCGAACATCTACGGAACAATAACATGCGAATATAGACCTAATACTCGCGAACATCTAACTTGTGAATATAAAGCTGATATTAACTTGTGAATTTAAACCTAATATTAACTTGTGAATATAAAATAATACTTATTGTTGAGTATAACCTAATAGTAACTTATATAACTTGCGAATAAAAACCTAACACTTGTTAGTGTAAACCTAACACCAACTCGCGAGAGTACACCTAACACGAACTTGCGAGTGTACACCTAACACCAACTCGCGAGTGCACACCTAACACTATCTCGCGAGTGCACACCTAACACTAACTCGCGAGTGGACACCTAACACCACCTTGCGAGTGTACACCTAACACCACCTTGCGAGTGTACACCTAACACCACCTTGCGAGTGTACACCTAACACCACCTTGCGAGTGTACACCTAACACCACCTTGCGAGTTAGTTTCAAGCCTCTTACTAACCTGTCGGCCAAATTCTTCAAGCGCTCGACAACGGCCTGTTTGGTGTCGCTATCCATGTGTACACTGGCGCACTGCGCGATGTCTTCCAGGAACGTCTCGAACACGTCCCACTCGAACTTGGAGATGAGTTCTTTAGACGCACCGCACCACATGAAGGGACCGTACTTGGCTACGTCCTCCATCGTTATGGAACTCTTGCCGCCAAAATTCTGGATGCAAAATAAATAAATAAATACAATTAATAATAACATGTAGGCATGGATCCTAAGCGTAGGTACCCTCCCATGACAGACAGACAGACATATATTTTATTTAATTGTCACTTTACGCACGTAATAATAAAATACAATATAAAAGTACAAAATGTGTTTCCTACAGGAATTATGAGAGACTATCAGTAATAATATAGAAACAAAGAGACACAAACACAGAGCATTTAGCGGATGAATACAATGAGGTTATTGTTTAATAGTAATTAAATGAAAATCCTCTTGGTCAGCTGGGTGGTTTTGGGGGGATTTTTTTTTTTTTGTGGGAGGTGGGGGTGGGGTTGTTTGGGGGGGGGGGGATGGGAATACCTAAGTGATTTTTCCGGAAGATATGACTCCTTAGTTTCTAGCACAAGTCTCCCTGAACGCCTGTCAGATCCCACAATCTGAGACCGCTCGGTAGAGTAAGAATAACACTTGGACTATCTTGCCACTGGACGCGTGAACCAATGACGTCATGTTACTCACGACGTGTTACTCACATCGCTGTTGGACCCCTAAACCTACAATGACGTGTTACTCCCACGAGGTCGAGTTACTCACATCGATGTTGGATCCCTAAACCTACAATGACGTGTTACTCACACGAGGTCAAGTTACTCACATCGATGTTGGACATGGCGTTTGTCATCAGTTTCATCTGAGCTCGCGTGTTCTTCTTGAGGGCGGACATCGTCTTCCCCAGACCCTTGAACAATCCGCGGAGAGACTTGGCCTGGAACTTCGTCAACAGGCTCTTGCTGCACGGTCACACATATAATATGGTGGTCAGTTCATACAGGTATAATACATTTTAATTTAAAAAAGACGAAATGAATGAAAGAATGGATGGATGAGTGAATGAACGACTGAATAAACGATTAAATTAATAAATATTTAAAACAATTTAGTACACCCTGTCTAAATAATATTTAATATTTTGTTATTCGTTCACTTATTTATAAAACTTACCCTGGTAGCCTAGTCTATAGTACAAGTAATCTTGTAAACTTTAGTATACTTACTTGGCATCAGCGAAAAACGGAGCCGTTTCTTGAGCAATGCTCGGTTCCACGCACACATCGGATCCTTCGTCGAGACCATAGACCTTCGTCAGCTTCTCCTTAACAATCTGTCGCTGTGAGACAGAAAATAGAAACACTGCCAAATATAAAGTCAATGTGGCTGAGAATGTAACCGAAAATAAACATTAAGAGCATGATTTACGAAATGCAGGTGTTTTATCATTGTAAATGTATGTAGTTGCACGTGTGTAAGTCAAACTTTGTAAATTCGGTCCGAAGTCAGCATTGTGGAAGAAGAAAAGAATGCTTGTTTAACGACACTTCAACACATTGTAAACTAGAGCTATCGGTATGTTCATCAAAGGGTTATTTCTAACAGTGAGACCCTACAGGATGTTCCTACCAAAAAACCCAGCAAATAATCTTTTATATGAACCTTTTCTAAACGGCTTTTAACCTAAAATGTCGTAGTTGGTTGGGGCCTCATGCCAATGAACGATTTATACAATCATTTGTATTGGCTGATATAATTTTGACGTCCATCTTACAATTTCAGTTTGGACGGTAGTTGCTTCAAAACATTTTGTTTTGGCCAATCATTATTATTTTTACCTTTTTCTGCGGCATGTTTTCTACATCTACATCCTTGAGCCCGTCCACGAACGTGCTGTCTTCCGGAAGTCGTCTGATGTCGTCATTCCTACCTCCCATGATGAAGAGCGACACGACCTTCTTGAATCTCTGGCCCGTGTAGTTCGTGTTGCGGTCAGAAACCTCGCCGTACTTCCGCTTCAGAGACTTTACCACCGCCGCAGCCTACACGCAGGGGAAGAAAAACACATACTTTAAAGACGCCACCGAGGCCGGTCCAGTACCAGCAAGTGCACAACCTGATAGTGATGTGCAATAACTCTACACATATTTTCCTCCTGCTAACCTCCAACATAGACAACCCACTAGCTGCGAGGTGTGTCCAGAACAGTGTACTTGAACCGTAATTGAATATAAGAACAAAAATACTTTTGATGAATGTTACATGTCCAGGACAGTGTGTTTGAACCGTAATTGAATATAAGAACAAAAATACTTTTGATGAATGTTACATGTCCAGGACAGCATGCTTGAACCGTAATTGAATACAATAATAAAATACATTTTAAGAATGTGTTGATGAAGACAATAACATTCTAACATCTTCTGTACATCTCTATGACGGAAGCAGACGTCTGTGACTCACCATCTTGTGCGTGCCGTCCACGACCTCAGCGACGCCCTCCATGTCCCCCAGCTGGTCGATGTCGAGGTTGTTCATCTTAGACACGTCCACCATCTTGGCGAACTCAGAGGCGCCCTTGAACTTCTTCAACATGTCCGCCATGTCCAAATCAGATTTCTGCTTCATCTGTGTAACACAACATCAGGCAATAGTAAAGTATATGTAACACAACATCAGGCAATAGTAAAGTATGTGTAACAAACAGGACAATTTACACACAACCTGGCACACAGTAGAGATAGGATAGGGCCCCGTCCAACCTGGCACACAGTAGAGATAGGGCCCCGTCCAACCTGGCACACAGTAGAGATAGGCACACAGATAGGGCCCCGTCCAACCTGGCACACAGTAGGGTCCCGTCCAGACACAGTAGAGATAGGGGGCCCCGTCCAACCTGGCACACAGTAGAGATAGGGGGCCCCGTCCAACCTGGCACACAGTAGGGCCCCATCCAACCTGGAGAGATAGGGCCCCGTCCAACCTCCAACCTGGCACACAGTAGAGATAGAGATAGGGCCCCGTCCAACCTGGCACAGAGATAGAGATAGAGATAGAGATAGGGCCCCGTCCAACCTGGCACACAGTAGAGATAGAGATAGGGCCCCGTCCAACCTGGCAACCTGGCACACAGTAGAGATAGAGATAGGGCCCCGTCCAACCTGGCACACAGTAGAGATAGGGCCCCGTCCAACCTGGTACACACAGTAGAGATAGAGATAGGGCCCCGTCCAACCTGGCACACAGTAGAGATAGAGATAGGGCCCCGTCCAACCTGGCACACAGTAGAGATAGAGATAGGGCCCCGTCCAACCTGGCACACAGTAGAGATAGAGATAGGGCCCCGTCCAACCTGGCACACAGTAGAGATAGAGATAGGGCCCCGTCCAACCTGGCACACAGTAGAGATAGAGATAGGGCCCCGTCCAACCTGGCACACAGTAGAGATAGAGATAGGGCCCCGTCCAACCTGGCACACAGTAGAGATAGAGATAGGGCCCCGTCCAACCTGGCACACAGTAGAGATAGAACCTGGTAGAGATAGGGCCCCGTCCAACCTGGCACACAGTAGAGATAGAGATAGGGCCCCGTCCAACCTGGCACACAGTAGAGATAGAGATAGGGCCCCGTCCAACCTGGCACACAGTAGAGATAGGGATAGGGCCCCGTCCAACCTGGCACACAGATAGGGTCCCGTCCAGAGACACAGTAGAGATAGGGCCCCGTCCAACCTGGCACACAGTAGAGATAGGGCCCCGTCCAACCTGGCACACAGTAGAGATAGGGCCCCGTCCAACCTGGCACACAGTAGAGATAGGGCCCCGTCCAACCTGGCA
>NC_054706.1:81541545-81570420 GCF_016097555.1 Gigantopelta aegis | reverse complement strand
TTATTATAGGTATGTACGTTAGATGCTGACATGGGTATTATTATAGGTATGTACGTTAGATACATGGGTATTAGTATAGGTATGTACGTTAGATGCCGACATGGGTATTATTATAGGTATGTACGTTAGATACTGACATGGGTATTATTCTAGGTAAGATGAGTGTTTTCTAGTATTGTAAATATAGATTTTTTACTCAACATTATTTTGAATGTAGTGTGGACTTTTGAAGCTCTTGAGAAACAAATTTAGTTCACTGGTGTCATAATACTAATTAAATTGGAAACTTGTTTGACATAAAATGTTTCGATTCACAGGAGGCTTTCAACCAGCGCAAGTCAAACAACTGACAGCCAATCACATTGCAGAGATTACTCCTGATGTCATTCAGCGCATGCCCAAGGAAACACTGAAGGTATTTAATATTTTCTATTTGCACCAAGTTGTTTTGAACTGTGGCGACTCCATCAGTACTGGCCAGCTCGTTCGTACTAGTCTGAGGCC
Organism: Gigantopelta aegis; assembly: GCF_016097555.1. Lineage (NCBI taxonomy): Eukaryota > Metazoa > Mollusca > Gastropoda > Neomphalida > Peltospiridae > Gigantopelta > Gigantopelta aegis. The sequence goes on along the minus strand of NC_054706.1, from coordinate 81,569,916 downwards.
ACTTGCTTTGCTGTGGCGGGTCTTGTGGTTATTTTTTTGGGGGGTGGGTATGAGCAGTTTTGTTATTAATACAACAGAACAACACTATATTAACATCTCGTCCACATACATGAATAAATCCTAGATCTGAGACTGTCAGCACTGCCAGTATTGTTTATGTTAGGATTAGGGACTGCTTCTCTCAAGGGAGGCTACTCCACGAAACCCAGGGCCATAAGCAGTTACTACTAGGCTGACGTCCAACAGAAACTATACCAATACTCTGAGACTACTGAAGAAAAAATTAAATATGTTGCATGTTTAAAACATAATATATATATATATATTATAATTATATTATTATTATTATTATTATTATTATATATTCATGAGAGTGGTGTTGTGACATGTTGATAACAAAATTTCATTCCATATAAGAAGAAACGTATTTAACCACCATTTTGTTTCCATTATCCAAATTATAAAGGAAATTAAATAATTGTTTCTTGGTATAGTTTCTTTTGGACGTCAGTATATATTATTAAGTGTGTTTTGTTTAACGACGCCATTAAAGCACATTGATTTATCTGTCATCGGCAATTTGAATGTTAAACATTTGGTCATTCTTAGAGGAAACCCACTACATGTTTCCATTAACAGCAAGGGATCTTTTATATGCACTTTCCTACAGACAGGACCCCACATTCCAAAGACCTTTGAAATACCAATCGTGGGGTACTGGTGTATCCTATTTGCATGAATAAAACATCATCAACTAATAACAGCGAGTCACAGAGTGGATCAGTTCTATGTCTGTCTGCACCTCAGATGTATGTTCTCCAGTCGAGCCGTACGCACCCCACTTCTCTACAGAAACAAACACAGCTATGTCTTTGTAGTGACTTTACCACAAGTTATTGTTAAAAGTGTATTTGGATTACTACTAAACTGTGTGTCTGTGTTTAGAGTTTCAGCGACGTCCAGATGACGTCATTCAGCACAAACCAAGCGAACGCGGTGACGGACGCCCAGTACCAGTACCTGGACGCAGCGCAACGACACGTCATCAACAAGAAGGCGACGGTCGAGTTCAAGTACACGCCAGGTGAGACCAGGCAAACGACTCCTGCCCGTGTGGCTTGTGTTGGTGGAGTGGTTTTAATAGCGGCTTTTTAAACGTTTGTTTCTTTAAAAAAAAAAAAAAAAAAAAAAAAAAACACCTGAAAATAGGACATTGAGCACTATATAATGAGTAAGTATATTAAAATATTAAATGATTACATCACAAATGACAACAGTACAGTTTGTATAGGTAGAAAGAAAGGGAATATTTAGCGACACTCCAATATGGTTAATGACCACACAGATACTGAGAGAGGAAACCCGCTGTCGCCACTTCGTGGGCTACTCTTTTCGATTCGAGGCCAGGGATCTATTATATGCACCATCCCACAGACAGGGTAGTACATACCAAGGCCTTTGAAATACCAGTCGTGGTGCACTGGCTAGAACGAGAAATACCTGATGGGCCAACCGACAGGAATCGATCCCGGATCGACCGCGCATCAACCGAACGCTTTACCACTGGGCTACGTCACGCCCCACATACCTATGAATACGTTTTGTGTGCACTGGAATTATACGTACCTTAAATTCCATGATCTTGGTCACAGAGAGTGAAATTATAAACGTTATTTTTTCGAAGGTTACAACCGCATCGAAATTTTGTGTAGTTGTCATTGTTTGTTTTGTTGGGTTTGGGTTTTGGGGGGTTTTAGGGTGTTTGTTGTTTTTTGCATTTTGTAATTTCCTTTAGAAACCATAGATTCTATTTGAAGCACATTTCGTATACATGTACATCCTGTATGTCTTGCTCATACACGATCAAAGTGAAGGTCAGTGTTGTGTAACAAATACGTCACCTGTACTACTTACTTCATAGCCAGTCTGTTTAACTGTGTTTGTGCAATACGTCACCTGTACTACTTACTTCATAGCCAGTCTGTTTAACTGTGTTTGTGCAATACGTCACCTGTACTACTTACTTCATAGCCAGTCTGTTTAACTGTGTTTGTGCAATACGTTACCTGTACTACTTACTTCATAGCCAGTCTGTTTGACTGTGTTTGTGCAAAGGCTGTTTTCTTCTCTCTAGGTGTGTCGAGTCATCTCCAACATTTGACCTTGACATCTCTCTTAACAGTCGTGATGTGTGCTGTGTTCAGCCAGACGTCATAGAAGAAACCATTGACGACAGGTCACCACGTGACTTCATTACCTTCGAATGGTTTAGAAATGGAAATATTATTTATTTGACTTTGTTTCTAATTGATGAACGTTAAAAAAAAAAAAAAAAAAAAAAATGAGTGGTATGTTATTCTTATAAAAGGAAACGTACAGTAAAATGAATAGTATGTTATTGATAGAATAGAGAACGAACAGCAATGCCGTATAACGACACCTACGAATAGAAAAGCCATTATAATTGTGTGTGTGTGTGTGTGTGTGTGTGTGTGTGTGTGTGTGTGTGTGTGTGTGTGTGTGACACATGAGGTCATTATGACACATGGTTTTAAAGTAAGAGAGAACAAACTCGCTATTATCACATAGGCTACTTTGTTATTGATAGGACAGCACGTACCACAGCCTTTGTGAAGCACTACGGATAATGGCAAGAATTTGTCTTAAAATAGAACCCCTTTAGAGTCTAGACTCAAATCTATGATGATGTCAAAAATCTGCAGTTTGTATGGCGTTACCATGTGTATTGAGTCTATTAGTCGGAGTCTAGACTCTAAAGGCTTCATAAGCACGGACCCTGGATATATGCAACATATCAGCAAAACCAGAAACGCACACATTATTAACTTGTGTACGTTTATTGTTGTTATAATATTTTACAATGATACTCAAACATGTCCTTTATAGTGTGTGCGGTTGTTTGAATTGGTGAGTGGTATGTTTCTGTGTAACAAGAACTCTGTTTATAACTGAAGAACAAGAACTGTTTATAACTAAAGAATAAGTACTACAGGCTGATTAATGAAAACGGACGCGTGTATTCAGATCAATGTTACAGTCTTAAAGCTCCACTCTCGATATTTTCACTTATGCAAACCACGAACCCATCTACAGTTTGAAACAAACTCGTGTAACAGGTACTAACTAGGGTTAACACGGTCTGGAGCAAACCACGAACCCATCTACAGTTTGAAACAAACTCGTGTAACAGGTACTAACTAGGGTTAACACGGTCTGGAGCAAACCACGAACCCATCTACAGTTTGAAACAAACTCGTGTAACAGGTACTAACTAGGGTTAACACGGTCTGGAGCAAACCACGAACCCATCTACAGTTTGAAACAAACTCGTGTAACAGGTACTAACTAGGGTTAACACGGTCTGGAGCAAACCCAGACACTTTTTAATAAACACACCAAAAGGGGTGTCTTAACCACCCCTATTTGTTTAGGAACTAGTTTATTGCCAATTACGTGTACCATTTATGTGATCTCCTGAAATATGAATAACACGTTTGACTTAATCGAACATGAGTAGTTACATGCATGGCATTCACACAAAAATGAAATACGTCTATAGCAGGAGCCCTGATTCAGATTTAAAATACTCATGCAGTTGTTACATTAAAGTGTACATTCTTAATACGTGCCCACAATGACTCGACATTTTATGGTGGAGAACACACTGACGTTTACTTAGGCTACCTGAATAAAATGTTTTCAAACAGAAGTGGACTGCTCGGCCTTCATTTCTGAAACAAATACTGGTGTGGGGTGGAGTGATACAGTAATGTACGTATGTTGATCAATAAACAAAACCGAATGTCTGAGATTAAAATCAAATCATAATCATAATCTCTTTTCCTTGGACCTCCCAGTTACCACATTGTCACAAAACACGCCCATCAGTTAAACCCCAACCCCTTCCCCTCCCTCTTTAATATATATATATATATAGATAGATAGATAGATAGATAGATAGATAGATAGATAGATATAAACAAAATTAAAAACTAACTTTTTTCCAACTTGGCCATGAAAAGTGTGTGAATATAAAATAGTATAATTCAATGTGGAATGAGAACTTCTTGATGAAGAAATCCTCGATTGCCCAGGCCCACACACGAATACTGTTTGTGTTCAATGATTGTCAATACTGTGATATTATTTGATAGATTAAACAATTTTCTATTTTCACCTGCCTTTGTTGTGATTAACTAAAGGGATGGAAGTTGTCTTCAGATTCCATACAACCCGTCTGGCATGTCTGGAATGGTGTCCTCCCAGTTTGCCTACACTCAGTTTGAAATCATTTTTCAAGTTGTTTATTTGCTTTGAGTTTTACAACTCATCAGCTGAATACATAACATAAATAATACAACATAGTTATACAAAATACACACGTGCAAAACAAGGGTGGGTGTGGTTTATATATAATCATGGACAAATGAAGTGATATAAGTTACATTTATTACATTAACTATCATCCTGCATTAACCGATCTCTAATTGTATTCGCTTGCGCTAAATACTTGCCTAGGTTATTCAATTCCTTATTGTTACCGGTGGTTAATAACTGTATAAAACGATACACACTTGGCCGCTTATAATAATACATTTTTATTTATTTATAACGCAAATCTTTGTATTGTGGACACTCTATTATAAAGTGATATTCATCTTCTATGGCATTAGCGTTACACAGAGTACATATTCTTTCTGATCGTTCAATGTTTCGATACCTGCTAGATTCTACATTTAATTTATGAGCGCATATTCTAATCTTACATATTTCTTTTATATAACGCGTTTCCATTGGCAATCTTAAATGTGTTTGTAATCTAAATTCATTTAATAAATGTTGATATAAAAGTCCTCTAGACGTTGTCATTGTTTTGCTGTAAACTTAGCCCCAATTACATTAATTCTATTCATTATAATATTAATTGTTTATATAATACAATGTTTTTATATTGGTTTGAGACACAAAATAATAGGGATTGTCCAACTATTAACTGGGGATGTCACTTTTTCATACTGTAGGCAAACTGAGTGTAGACATACTGGGTTGTAGGCAAACTGAGTGTAGGCATACTGAGTTGTAGGCAGAATGGGTGAAGGCAAAGTGGGTTGTAGGCAGAATGGGAGGGAACCTCTGGAATGTTCGCCGTGTCTTTAGCGTGAATGAAAATCGAAAAAGGAATACTTGTTTAATGACGCCCCCGAAACTACGGCCATTCCGTTGTCTTGCCATTGGATCAAGAGTAAAAGATAGGAAACCATCTACCGCTGCAAACCTATCATACTGAGTAGCAGCAAGGCATCTTTTATCTGCGCTTTTTCAGATCGGAAAACATATGACGAAAACAAGTTAGTTTGTTTTGTTTAACGACATCATTAGAGTACATTGATTGTTCCATTAGTAGCAACGGGTCTTTTATATGCACCATCCCACAGACAGGATAGCACATGCCACGGCCTTTGATATGTCAGTCGTGGTGCATTGGCTTGGACGAGAAATAGCCCAATGGGCCCTCAAACGGGGATCGATCCTAGACCGACCGCGCATCACGTGAGCGCTTTACCACCGGGCTATGCCACCCCTACCCCCACCCCCACCCACTTGCTGCCCGTATAACTACGTTTGTACACCAGTTGCGAGTCACTCGTAACATAAATAATGGAGGGATGGATGCAAACATATATAATATTATGTAAATTAAATTATGTTTTCTTTCAACTAACTTGGGAGCACAAACAGCTGCCGTGCCTATTGTGACGATAAATCTATACTGCGTGAATGTAGCTACATGTAGTTGTGAATATATGTGAAAATAAAAACAGAAAATGGTTATTAATGTAACAGGTGTCACCTGGGCAAGACAACGATTTGTATGTATACGTCAGCGCGCCACCAGTGTAACTCGTGTACGGCAGGGAACCGTGTCGAGTAAAGCTGACATATGGTAACAGTCAGCCACGTTATTCTACCACTGCCACACTCCATTGCGTAACTGGAGCATATGTATGTAAATGTCATGTTGGAAGATTTTACAAATTAATTTACGGCTTGGTCACAGTTTTCAATAATTTCACTAACGTACAGAATATACTTTGGGCCGACGGAGGGAGGGAGGGGTACTAGCAGCGTACGAAACAAATAAAAATATCACTTACAAAATCAACATTATAATGCCCGTATTTAAGAGTATTTGGTGGAGGGTGGTACGAAACGAGTACGGTGGGGCAGCAAAACGGCCGTACAACTAGATACCAAAGTGATACCATCATCAATTTGTCTTAAAGCTTGTTGTTTCATATAACTGTCGGATCAATAAGACGTCGCTTTGTTATTCTATATTCATGTATTTACACAGTATTACTTGACGGTAACCACCCATCTGTAACCATGGAGGTGACCAAATTGGAAGTTTCTCGCCACACAAATTGAAAATGATACTTCAATTCAAAAGCGAGTAGTTGGTGATTATTGTCTGTTGAGAAATTTGAACCCCTTCATTCGTGGCAGTCGGTTTGAAGATGGTGATTGTTTCAAGGCGGCAGAAACGGTTGTTGACTGCCCTTTACACGTGTTGAGAAGCACGGCAAAACAAGAAAAAAATGTTTTTGTTAATAAGGCACACAATACACTTTTGTTAACGGTTATGTTGCGTCAGGCATATGGTTAAAAAGAAAGAAAGAAGTCTTTTATTTAACGACGCACTCAACACATTTTATTTACGGTTATATGGCGTCAGACATATGGTTAAGGACCACACAGATTTTTTTTAGAGGAAACCCGCTGTCGCCACATAGGCTACTCTTTTACGACAGGCAGCAAGGGATCTTTTATTTGCGCTTCCCACAGGCAGGATAACACAAACCATGGCCTTTGTTGAACCAGTTGTGGATCACTGGTCGGTGCAAGTGGTTTACACATACCCATTGAGCCTTGCGGAGCACTCACTCAGGGTTTGGAGTCGGTATCTGGATTACAAAATTCCATGCCTCGACTGAGATCCGAACCCAGTACCTACCAGCCTGTAGACCGATGGCCTGCCACGACGTCACTGAGGCCGGTAGGCATATGGTTAAAGACCACGCAGATAAAGAGTGAGGAAAATCGCTGCTTTAACGCTATGGATACTCTTTTCGATGTGCACCATGCCACAAACAGGGTAGCACATACCATGTCATTTGTTACACCAGCTATGGAACACTGACTGAAACGAGAAATAGTTGAATGGTCCCATTGATGGGGATCGACTGATCGCGCATCAGCAGAGCGCTTTACCGTTGAGCTATGTTCCGTTCCCGGAGAAGAATGAATCACAGTTTCGCTTTGCATCATCCTGTAACAACAGTTACTGTCAGCTTGTAAACCTATTGTAAACTGGTTTACCTTTTCAAGTTTCAACCTGGGAGGAAAGGAAAGGAATGTTTGTTTAACGACACCTCTGCACATTTAAATTACGTTTACGACTATACGGTGTTTACCATATGGATAGTTGAACACTTGGCCTCAGATTACAGTTATCTTCCCATTTGGTTGTCGAAAATCCGGAAATTTGACCGCGCAAGTAGTCTGCTGTTTGACTGTGATTATTTCATGGCAGACAGCTATGAAGTGGCAGCTGTTTCACTGAAGTGACAGGGGATAGCATGTAGTTTGTAAACATGTGTAACTTACTGACATTGAAGACTTGTTTGTGGTAATTCCGGCCCATGCAAAAGTAGTGATTTTTGTGTAAAATGGGTGTACTCCGGCCTGGTTTAGAGGGTGTGTCTGTTTAAACCAATATGCTGGGAGAAAGAGCTGGACAACAGGGGTTGTCCTTTTCAGGGTATGTGTCCCCCATGCAGGCAAAGGTACATACAAAACTTCACGGGCCTGCTGATATTAATAAAAATGTTATAGCCACTAAGGCTATATAGAAACATATAGCGAAATTAATTGTGGTCTGAGGCCTGATATAGTTCACACATTACACCGGTTAAATGCTTGATTCTGATGAAAGTATTATAACCAGAGAGGTGAAATTACACAGACTGATTGTGAATACCACAAGGAATATGAAAACTCATTTATTTATTTTCTAAATATTTTATTAAATTAAAAAACATTTTTTTTGAATTTATTAAAAATTAAAATTAAAATTTTCAACTTTTAAATTTCAATATCCTCCAAAATAGCATAAAATGACCTCTGATGTTACTACAGGTTGTTGCAATATTCTTTAACAGTTTTGAGCTAATAATTTGGTAAAAAAGAGCAAAAGTTGGATTTTGTTAGTCAATATTGAGATTTTAATTTTTTTTTACATATTGAATTTTAATGAGTTCCTCAGGGAAAATTAGACATGATAGGCCTCAGATTCAATTTTGACCTGCTGTATTTACTTAATCTACTTCATTTACTGTATTAGACATGTAGCCACTTTGTAAAAGGCAAAACAGTCCATATAAATGCATATTAATATGAATATGCCCTACAGATATTACTTAGGTATACACCATAATATGTTTTTTGTTGACGACAACTTTGAAAATGAAGATTTTGTCACAAAATGCTGATATAAATCCTACCAAGAGGTACTTGCACCATATTTTTCAGTTTCCAGTGATAACTGTTAACAAGTGTAGTCATGTGCCAGTGTCTTGGATACCTCAGTGTAGTATTTCTTGATTGGAAGGATGTTTGTAGTAATGACCACTGAATATGCATTATGGATTATTCTGCCATATGTATTACAAGCCAAATGTTAACCTTTTTGGCAGATTTTCTGCAATAAACTTGACAAGTATACCAGCATCTGATTACTGAACACAATAAATACATTCAGGCAGCATAGAATATTAGCCTATTAGATTTTCTAAGGATGAAAGACCATTTTTTAAAAATTACTGAAGTGTGTAATTTACATAAATGTAGGTGAAATGTATTATTAGAGTACTGAATCTTGTTAAAAACTGTATACTATTTATTTAAAGTGTTTAATTACATTTAGTAGTGATATATTCATTATATTTAGATCTTCTGTCCAATTGCAATAATTGAGAAACTCTAATGATTCATTTTTTTTTCTTTAAATATTTCAAAATCTTTCCAAGACAACACTGTGCAGATAGAGCATATGTAGAAGAAAAAATAGCTGCTCATTGTATGAAGAAATTCCAAAATTTGATAAAGTTATTACATTTTGAAGTTGGTGTCCCTCAAGTTTCCATTGCTAAAATTGGCCATGGCAAGGCACTGTGGTAGGTGGTTTAACACAGCCTCTATATACTCTCAGTTTAAAGGTGACATCCCGATACTAACTGAGCATTGCTTTAATATGTATATCATTGGAATGCATTAGTGTGGGCCAGTTTTTAGGAGGGAAAATGGACTGATAGGCCTCAGATTACAGTTATCTTCCCATTTGGTTGTCGAAAATCCGGAAATTTGACCGCGCAAGTAGTCTGCTGTTTGACTGTGATTATTTCATGGCAGACAGCTATGAAGTGGCAGCTGTTTCACTGAAGTGACAGGGGATAGCATGTAGTTTGTAAACATGTGTAACTTGCTGACATTGAAGACTTGTTTGTGGTAATTCCGGCCCATGCAAAAGTAGTGATTTTTGTGTAAAATGGGTGTACTCCGGCCTGGTTTAGAGGGTGTGTCTGTTTAAACCAATATGCTGGGAGAAAGAGCTGGACAACAGGGGTTGTCCTTTTCAGGGTATGTCCCCCATGCAGGCAAAGGTACATACAAAACTTCACGGGCCTGCTGATATTAATAAAAATGTTATAGCCACTAAGGCTATATAGAAACATATAGCGAAATTAATTGTGGTCTGAGGCCACTTGCTCGCCATATGTTTTACAAGCCAAATGTTAACTTTTTTGGCAGATTTTCTGCAATAAACTTGACAAGTATACCAGCATCTGATTACTGAACACAATAAATACATTCAGACAGCATAGAATATTAGCCTATTCGATTTTCTAAGGATAAAAGACCATTTTTAAAAAATTACTGAAGTGTGTAATTTACATAAATGTAGGTGAAATGTATTATTAGAGTACTTAATCTTGTTAAAAACTGTATACTATTTATTTAAAGTGTTTAATTACATTTAGTAGGGATATATTCATTATATTTAGATCTTCTGTCCAATTGCAATAATTGAGAAACTCATTAAAATTCAATATGTACAAAAAAAAAGAAATCTCAATATTGACCAACAAAATCCAACTTTTGCTCTTTTTTACCAAATTATTAGCTCAAAACTGTTAAAAAATATTGCAACAACATGTAGTAACATCAGAGGTAATTTTATGCTATTTTGGAGGATATTGAAATTTAAAAGTTGAAAACTTTAATTTAAATTTTTAATAAATTCAAAAAAAGTGTTTTTTAATTTAATAAAATATTTAGAAAATAAATAAATGAGTTTTCATATTCCTTGTGGTATTCACAATCAGTCTGTGTAATTTCACCTCTCTGGTTATAATACTTTCATCAGAATCAAGCATTTAACCGGTGTAATGTGTGAACTATATCAGGCCTCAGACCACAATTAATTTCGCTATATGTTTCTATATAGCCTTAGTGGCTATAACATTTTTATTAATATCAGCAGGCCCGTGAGGTTTTGTATGTACCTTTGCCTGCATGGGGGACACATGCCCTGAAAAGGACAACCCCTGTTGTCCAGCTCTTTCTCCAAGTATATTGGTTTAAACAGACACACCCTCTAAACCAGGCCGGAGTACACCCATTTTACACAAAAAGCACTACTTTTTCATGGGCCGGAATTACCACAAACAAGTCTTCAATGTCAGCAAGTTACACATGTTTACAAACTACATGCTATCCCCTGTCACTTCAGTCAAACAGTTGCCACTTCATAGCTGTCTGCCATGAAACAATCACAGTCAAACAGCAGACTACTTGCGCGGTCAAATTTCCGGATTTTCGACAACCAAATGGGAAGATAACTGTAATCTGAGGCCAGATACAGAGGAAATGCGTTACCGCCACGTAGGCCGCTCCTACTGCACAAACAACAGCGATCTGTCATTTGCATATCCCCATTGTCAGGACAGTTTATACTATGGCCTTTGTTAGTTATATCTATCTTATGGTGAAAGAAAGAAAGAAATGTTTTATTTAACGACGCACTCAACACATTTTATTTACAGTTATATGGCGTCAGACATATGGTTAAGGACCACACAGATACTGAGAGAGGAAACCCGCTGTCGCCACTTTATGGGCTACTCTTTTCGATTAGCAGCAAGGGATCTTTTATATGCACCATCCCACAGACAGGATAACACATACCACGACCTTTGATATACCAGTCGTGGTGCACTGGCTGGAGCGAGAAATAGCCCAATGGGCCCACCGACGGGGATCAATCCCAGACCGACCGCGCACCAAGCGAACATTTTACCACTGGGCTATGTCTTATGGTGAATGCATGGTGTAGTGGTCTAAGATGCCTTTGTTAGTTATATCTATCTTATGGTGAATGCATGGTGTAGTGGTCTAAGATGCCTTTGTTAGTTATATCTATCTTATGGTGAATGCATGGTGTAGTGGTCTAAGATGCCTTTGTTAGTTATATCTATCTTATGGTGAATGCATGGTGTAGTGGTCTAAGATGCCTTTGTTAGTTATATCTATGTTATGGTCAATGCATGGTGTATGGTATAAGTTGCCTTTGTTAGTTATATCTATCTTATGGTGAATGCATGGTGTAGTGGTCTAAGATGCCTTTGTTAGTTATATCTATCTTATGGTCAATGCATGGTGTATGGTATAAGTTGCCTTTGTTAGTTATATCTATCTTATGGTGAATGCATAAGATACATGCAGAAATCTAGCAAAATCACTTAGCGAAAAACATTAATTTGTATTGATGTAGTTCAAATGCATTTCACATTGCATTCAACCATTGCGTTCGTTGATACACAGAGAAGATGTGGGGTTTTATTTACATGGTTTACACTTACACGTTAGCCTACGTCTGCGACGTGGACAAAAGCTGTTGCGTCCACACTGCTACCACTTAATTACACGTAAACTACATATTAGATATGATACAGAACATGAAAAATGAAAAGATTCTAGATATTGAAAACGTCACGCCTGGCCACAACCATATGTCGCCAGCTGTTACTCCTCTTATTAAAGGTGACTACATTAACGTGCTGGTGGCATGGACAAGTTGTGATGAAAATATCTGGACAGTTAATTGTACGCCAGGCTAATTACACATCTTCATAAAGCACGGCTTCGACCAGCCGTATAGGTGTAGTTCGTTACTTCCCGCCATGGAATCGGCCACTGGCGAGGTCAGAGACCGAGTCCAGGGTGGGCGTGCCTGAACCGAAAGGATGTGGGCCCGTTAATACAGTTCCCAGTTCCCAGTAGTTCGTCGACACGTTGCTCCGTTATTTAACTGTCATGCAAGGAACACGCAACTCCTGGTTGTCCTACGATGTTGTGACACATCGCCTGTCGGGTGTCAGAAAACATATACATTAATGCCTTACGATGTTGTGACACATCGCCTGTCGGGTGTCAGAAAACATATACATTAATGCCTTACGATGTTGTGACACATCGCCTATCGGGTGTCAGAAAACATATACATTAATGTCCTACGATGTTGTGACACATCGCCTGTCGGGTGTCAGAAAACATATACATTAATGCCTTACGATGTTGTGACACATCGCCTGTCGGGTGTCAGAAAACATATACATTAATGTCCTACGATGTTGTGACACATCGCCTGTCGGGTGTCAGAAAACATATACATTAATGCCTTACGATGTTGTGACACATCGCCTGTCGGGTGTCAGAAAACATATACATTAATGTCCTACGATGTTGTGACACATCGCCTGTCGGGTGTCAGAAAACATATACATTAATGTCCTACGATGTTGTGACACATCGCCTGTCGGGTGTCAGAAAACATATACATTAATGCCTTACGATGTTGTGACACATCGCCTGTCGGGTGTCAGAAAACATATACATTAATGTCCTACGATGTTGTGACACATCGCCTGTCGGGTGTCAGAAAACATATACATTAATGTCCTACGATGTTGTGACACATCGCCTGTCGGGTGTCAGAAAACATATACATTAATGTCCTACGATGTTGTGACAAGGCCATGACCGTTAGATGCTTTGAACATTAATTATAAAGTTAAAGTTTGTTTTGTCTAACGACACCACTAGAGCACATTGATTTATTAATCATTGGCTACTGGATGTCAAACATTTGGTAATTCTGACATATGGTCTCAGAGAGGGAACCCGCTACATTTGTACATTGGCAGCAAGGGGTCTTTTATATGCACCATACCACAGACAGGGTAGTACATACCACGGCCTTTGATATACCAGTCGTGGTGCACTGGCTGGAAGGAAATCAATTATAGGTATACCGCTAGGTTTGACCTGTCAGTTTATATTCGTTGAAAATGTGATAAAAGTGGAAACTCGCAATCAGGCAGTTGACAATATCTACTGACAGAAACATACATGTAATAGTTTATTGCAAGTTGTGTTTGTCATTTGCATTAATAGCAGCAGTTAAATAAAGAGGAAGGCAAAATTAGCTCTTTAAAAGTAAAATGTAATTTCTTTTACACTGAACCTGGGATGTATTTAAAGCAGCTGTGATTATAATATCGATTACTGAAAACTACGTCAAACAATACAAGGCAATATCCACTAGTTTGATAAAAACGCAGTAAAAACGGACAACCAATGGGGGGGGTGGGGGGTGGGGGGGGGGGGTAATTAGACCACCAGTGTCGCATTGCTAGCTACGGTTCTCAGCGTTAACATGCGAGCAATAAACCAGTTTTGTGATTAACTCACTCCTCCATTCCTCACGGCAGTTATATCTGCTATCAAAACGTCATTTCGCGTTCCATTGTTCTAACCTGCCTGTTGCTAATAATGACACTTCATTGACTTTTAAACCGCGCCGTTTATTTTAGAGTACACCAATCTCATGGTGCAGATCGCGCCTCAGTCTCTTAAACTGCACGAAGCAAACCTCAGGCGGATTTCTCACCCGAATTTGAGGTTAATATGCTAGCGTTAACAAAATTACAGTACTTATACATTTCAAACATACGTGGGAGGGGGGGAGGGGGGGGGGGACTAAATGCAGAGTCGCATAGATAGTTTAAACGTAAAACGTATTATTTTAAGGATTTTCTAATTGAATGCGCTATCTTGTGTAACAATTTTAACTCAGTTATAATCGTTATTGAGTGTAGTGTACGTCTAGCTATAAGTACCTACAAGATATTGTGGCATTATAGAACGTTCATGAAAAAAATAATCGTTTGAGTAAAAAGAAATGCGTTACGTAACGCTGTTCAATACACACACCACCCTCTGTACGCCACATAAGGTTTGGGCCTACCCCTCGAGCGTTACGTAACGCTGTTCAATACACACAACACCCTCTGTACGCCACATAAGGTGTGAGCCTACACCTACCTACCCTCGAGCGTTACGTAACGCTGTTCAATACACACACCACCCTCTGTACGCCACATAACGTTTGGGCCTACCCCTCGAGCGTTATGTAACGCTGTTCAATACACACACCACCCTCTGTACGCCACATAACGTTTGGGCCTACCCCTCGAGCGTTATGTAACGCTGTTCAATACACACACCACCCTCTGTACGCCACATAACGTTTGGGCCTACCCCTCGAGCGTTACGTAACGCTGTTCAATACACACACCACCCTCTGTACGCCACATAACGTTTGGGCCTACCCCTCGAGCGTTACGTAACGCTGTTCAATACACACAACACCCTCTGTACGCCACATAACGTTTGGGCCTAAACCTACCCTTCGAGCGTTACGTAACGCTGTTCAATACACACACCACCCTCTGTACGCCACATAACGTTTGGGCCTACACCTACCTACCCTCGAGCGTTACGTAACGCTGTTCAATACACACACCACCCTCTGTACGCCACATAACGTTTGGGCCTACACCTACCTACCCTCGAGCGTTACGTAATGCTGTTCAATACACACACCACCCTCTGTACGCCACATAACGTTTGGGCCTACACCTACCTACCCTCGAGCGTTACGTAATGCTGTTCAATACACACAACACCCTCTGTACGCCACATAACGTTTGGGCCTACCCCTCGAGCGTTATGTAACGCTGTTCAATACACACACCACCCTCTGTACGCCACATAACGTTTGGGCCTACACCTACCTACCCTCGAGCGTTACGTAACGCTGTTCAATACACACACCACCCTCTGTACGCCACATAACGTTTGGGCCTACCCCTCGAGCGTTATGTAACGCTGTTCAATACACACACCACCCTCTGTACGCCACATAACGTTTGGGCCTACACCTACCTACCCTCGAGCGTTACGTAACGCTGTTCAATACACACACCACCCTCTGTACGCCACATAACGTTTGGGCCTACACCTACCTACCCTCGAGCGTTACGTAACGCTGTTCAATACACACACCACCCTCTGTACGCCACATAACGTTTGGGCCTACACCTACCTACCCTCGAGCGTTACGTAACGCTGTTCAATACACACACCACCCTCTGTACGCCACATAACGTTTGGGCCTACACCTACCTACCCTCGAGCGTTACGTAACGCTGTTCAATACACACACCACCCTCTGTACGCCACATAACGTTTGGGCCTACACCTACCTACCCTCGAGCGTTACGTAACGCTGTTCAATACACACACCACCCTCTGTACGCCACATAACGTTTGGGCCTACACCTACCTACCCTCGAGCGTTACGTAACGCTGTTCAATACACACACCACCCTCTGTACGCCACATAACGTTTGGGCCTACACCTACCTACCCTCGAGCGTTACGTAACGCTGTTCAATACACACACCACCCTCTGTACGCCACATAACGTTTGGGCCTACACCTACCTACCCTCGAGCGTTACGTAACGCTGTTCAATACACACAACACCCTCTGTACGCCACATAACGTTTGGGCCTACACCTACCTACCCTCGAGCGTTACGTAACGCTGTTCAATACACACACCACCCTCTGTACGCCACATAACGTTTGGGCCTACACCTACCTACCCTCGAGCGTTACGTAACGCTGTTCAATACACACACCACCCTCTGTACGCCACATAACGTTTGGGCCTACACCTACCTACCCTCGAGCGTTACGTAACGCTGTTCAATACACACACCACCCTCTGTACGCCACATAACGTTTGGGCCTACACCTACCTACCCTCGAGCGTTACGTAACGCTGTTCAATACACACACCACCCTCTGTACGCCACATAACGTTTGGGCCTACACCTACCAACCCTCGAGCGTTACGTAACGCTGTTCAATACACACACCACCCTCTGTACGCCACATAACGTTTGGGCCTACACCTACCTACCCCTCGAGCGTTACGTAATATTTCAATGGCTCCTTAAGAGAACATTTTATTTTACCACGATATTACATCCGCCAAAGGTCATAAATATATATCCAAAAACAAATATATATACATACATACATACATACATACATACATACATACTGAACTATGACAAATGAGAGAACGTTTTACCACGGAACTATGTCCTGTCAAAGTCCATAACAAATCCGTATCCACCACAGTTCATAACAAATCAGTATCCACCAAAGTCCATAACAAATCAGTATCCACCAAGGTTTATATCAAATCAGTATCCACCAAAGTTTATATCAAATCAGTATTCACCAGTTCATAATAAATCAGTATCCACCAAAGTTTATATCAAATCAGTATCCACCAAAGTTCATAACAAATCAGTATCCACCAAAGTTTATATCAAATCAGTATCAATCAAAGTTTATATCAAATCAGTATTCACCAGTTCATAACAAATCAGTATTCACCAGTTCATAACAAATCAGTATCTACCAACGTTTATATCAAATCAGTATCCACCAAAGTTCATAACAAATCAGTATCCACCAAAGTTTATATCAAATCAGTATCCATCAAAGTTTATATCAAATCAGTATCCACCAGTTTATATCAAATCAGTATCCACCAAAATTTATATCAAATCAGTATTCACCAGTTTATATTAAATCAGTATCCACCAAAGTTTATATTAAATCAGTATCCACCAAAGTTTATAACAAATCAGTATCCACCAGTTTATATTAAATCAGTATCCACCAGTTTATATCAAATCAGT
Source organism: Gigantopelta aegis (assembly GCF_016097555.1). NCBI lineage: Eukaryota > Metazoa > Mollusca > Gastropoda > Neomphalida > Peltospiridae > Gigantopelta > Gigantopelta aegis. The sequence continues at coordinate 81,552,650 of NC_054706.1, read as the reverse complement.
ATCCATCAAAGTTTATATCAAATCAGTATCCACCAAAGTTTATATCAAATCAGTATCCACCAAAATTTATATCAAATCAGTATCCACCAAAGTTTATATTAAATCAGTATCCACCAGTTTATATCAAATCAGTATCCACCAAAGTTCATAACAAATCAGTATCCACCAAAGTTCATAACAAATCAGTATCCACCAAAGTTCATAACAAATCAGTATCCACCAGTTTATATTAAATCAGTATCCACCAGTTTATATCAAATCAGTATCCACCAAAGTTTATAACAAATAAGTATCCACCAAAGTTCATAACAAATCCATATCCACCAGTTTATATCAAATCAGTATCCACCAGTTTATATCAAATCAGTATCCACCAAAGTTTATAACAAATCAGTATCCACCAAAGTTCATAACAAATCAGTAGCCACCAGTTTATATCAAATCAGTATCCACCAAAGTTTATAACAAATAAGTATCCACCAAAGTTCATAACAAATCCATATCCACCAGTTTATATCAAATCAGTATCCACCAACGTTTATATCAAATCAGTATCCACCAAAGTTCATTACAAATCAGTATCCACCAAAGTTTATATCAAATCAGTATCCATCAAAGTTTATATCAAATCAGTATCCACCAGTTTATATCAAATCAGTATCCACCAAAATTTATATGAAATCAGTATTCACCAGTTTATATTAAATCAGTATCCACCAAAGTTTATATCAAATCAGTATCCACCAAAGTTTATAACAAATCAGTATCCACCAGTTTATATTAAATCAGTATCCACCAGTTTATATCAAATCAGTATCCATCAAAGTTTATATCAAATCAGTATCCACCAAAATTTATATCAAATCAGTATCCACCAGTTTATATTAAATCAGTATCCACCAGTTTATATCAAATCAGTATCCACCAAAGTTCATAACAAATCAGTATCCACCAAAGTTCATAACAAATCAGTATCCACCAGTTTATATTAAATCAGTATCCACCAGTTTATATCAAATCAGTATCCACCAAAGTTTATAACAAATAAGTATCCACCAAAGTTCATAACAAATCCATATCCACCAGTTTATATCAAATCAGTATCCACCAGTTTATATCAAATCAGTATCCACCAAAGTTTATAACAAATCAGTATCCACCAAAGTTCATAACAAATCAGTATCCACCAGTTTATATCAAATCAGTATCCACCAAAGTTTATAACAAATAAATGTCCACCAAAGTTCATAACAAATCCATATCCACCAGTTTATATCAAATCAGTATCCACCAACGTTTATATCAAATCAGTATCCACCAAAGTTCATAACAAATCAGTATCCACCAGTTTATATTAAATCAGTATCCACCAGTTTATATCAAATGAGTATCCACCAAAGTTTATAACAAATAAGTATCCACCAAAGTTCATAACAAATCCATATCCACCAGTTTATATCAAATCAGTATCCACCAAAGTTTATAACAAATCAGTATCCACCAAAGTTCATAACAAATCAGTATCCACCAGTTTATATCAAATCAGTATCCACCAAGGTTTATAACAAATCAGTATCCCCCAGTTTATATCAAACCAGTATCCACCAAGGTTTATAACAAATCAGTATCCACCAAGGTTTATAACAAATCAGTATCCACCAAAGTTTATAACAAATCAGTATCCACCAAAGTTTATAACAAATCAGTATCCACCAAAGTTTATAACAAATCAGTATCCACCAGTTTATATCAAACCAGTATCCACCAAGGTTTATAACAAATCAGTATCCACCAAGGTTTATAACAAATCAGTATCCACCAAAGTTTATATCAAATCAGTATCCACCAGTTTATATCAAATCAGTATCCACCAGTTTATATCAAATCAGTATCCACCAAGGTTTATATCAAATCAGTATCCACCAAGGTTTATATCAAATCAGTATCCACCAAAGTTTATAACAAATCAGTATCCACCAAAGTTCATAACAAATCAGTATCCACCAGTTTATATCAAATCAGTATCCACCAAAGTTTATAACAAATAAATGTCCACCAAAGTTCATAACAAATCCATATCCACCAGTTTATATCAAATCAGTATCCACCAACGTTTATATCAAATCAGTATCCACCAAAGTTCATAACAAATCAGTATCCACCAGTTTATATTAAATCAGTATCCACCAGTTTATATCAAATGAGTATCCACCAAAGTTTATAACAAATAAGTATCCACCAAAGTTCATAACAAATCCATATCCACCAGTTTATATCAAATCAGTATCCACCAAAGTTTATAACAAATCAGTATCCACCAAAGTTCATAACAAATCAGTATCCACCAGTTTATATCAAATCAGTATCCACCAAGGTTTATAACAAATCAGTATCCACCAGTTTATATCAAACCAGTATCCACCAAGGTTTATAACAAATCAGTATCCACCAAGGTTTATAACAAATCAGTATCCACCAAAGTTTATAACAAATCAGTATCCACCAAAGTTTATAACAAATCAGTATCCACCAAAGTTTATAACAAATCAGTATCCACCAGTTTATATCAAACCAGTATCCACCAAGGTTTATAACAAATCAGTATCCACCAAGGTTTATAACAAATCAGTATCCACCAAAGTTTATATCAAATCAGTATCCACCAGTTTATATCAAATCAGTATCCACCAGTTTATATCAAATCAGTATCCACCAAGGTTTATATCAAATCAGTATCCACCAAGGTTTATATCAAATCAGTATCCACCAAAGTTTATATCAAATCAGTATCCACCAGTTTATATCAAATCAGTATCCACCAGTTTATATCAAATCAGTATCCACCAAGGTTTATATCAAATCAGTATCCACCAGTTTATATCAAATCAGTATCCACCAGTTTATATCAAATCAGTATCCACCAAGGTTTATAACAAATCAGTATTCACCAGTTTATATCAAATCAGAATCCACCAAAGTTTATATCAAATCCATATCCACCAAGGTTTATAACATGTTAATATCTTATAAAGGTGACCATCTTGCTCTCTCCGTGACAAGTGTCAACTGTCAACATGCTAGCCCAGTATAACCATTAATTAGAAGACTGTTTGACGGAAGTTAAAATATATATCTTATAAAGGTGACCATCTTGCTCTCTCCGTGACAAGTGTCAACTGTTAACATGCTAGCCCAGTATAACCATTAATTAGAAGACTGTTTGACGGAAGTTAAAATATATATCTTATAAAGGTGACCATCTTGCTCTCTCCGTGACAAGTCTCAACTGTCAACATGCTAGCCCAGTATAACCATTAATTAGAAGACTGTTTGACGGAAGTTAAAATATATATCTTATAAAGGTGACCATCTTGCTCTCTCCGTGACAAGTGTCAACTGTCAACATGCTAGCCCAGTATAACCATTAATTAGAAGACTGTTTGACGCAAGTTAAAATATATATCTAACTAATGGCGCATTCAGAGGGTCCCATCATGTGACATTTTTTGCCCATTAAAATTATCTCATATACATATTTTACCTATTAGCCGTACGATATAAAAATATTTACCATCTTTCATATTTGTGTGAAAGTGCTCTTTAATTGTTATTATATAGACACGAGAATGTTTATCTCCTTGAACCGTCCCCACCCCAGTAAGTTTGGATCCGCTATTGGTGAATGGTAACTAGGTGACACTATTAAAGTCACAGATCCTGTTAGTGAAGAAGGATTTGCCCGAGGCTACGTAAGTTAGACGTCAGAGGTTTATAACGTGGTCGTGTCGCACTACACAGAGCGTTGTCTCATACCGCGGTCAGGCGGTTATTATAGCCAGTAAATAAGCAGGATAACAGTTCAACTCGTTTTATCTTTTACACCGCTTAAAACACACATAATTCGCATCCCTATGGGAGACTGTTCCGACTGCAATAGCCACACGATGGTGTATAGTGCCACCCAACAAAATTATTTGTACTGTACTAAGCAGTGCCGGACGGGCATTTGACGGAGACGGTAACGGTTATATGAAATGGCCCACTTTCCAAGATGTATTTCTATACAGTAATCTAACACAATTACTGCACCGCGAAGGACAAAGACGGTTGATTAAAACACACTGATTGTTTATTTAACACCCACCTCCTGAATCCAGGACAAACGCACCTTCCAACCCTCTCTTCACAAAGTGATCCACAACAGTGAAATACAAAATAGGCTTTCTTCCATCTGACCGCTGTATGCACGCCACCAAAACGCAGCTCGGGAAGGAAACGTACATGGAAATGGATGCAATTACTCACGATCAAAACTAAATCATCCCATTTCCCCGACCCTAAACCAAAGCCACTCCTCTCCCGCCGTATATCTCTGCCTTTGTAAATATTTCACATTTTCTGTGAATTTTGATTTTATATTTAACCAGCTGAAGGCCTATTTATTTAGTAAATATTGAACTTAAAAATACATGTATATATTACAGCGTAAATGAAATTTGAATGAATGAATGAATGAATGAACGAACGAACGAACGGACGGACGGACGGACGGACGGACGAACGGACGAACGAACGAATGAATGAATTCCATATATATCAATTTAAACATTGTACAGTAGGCTTATTAGTATTATTGCGAACAGAACTATTACAAGTTTTGTATTTAGAATTTACCATTGCCCATTAAATACGAGTATTCGCATGCACAAACTTCTAAACACCCCATCGTGTCTGTTAAGATCGCTGCTAGACCAGAAGTTGAGGGCTGCCAGGTGGAGATGTGGGCACGCAGGGTGTGTTGGGGAGGGGAGGATTTGGGAGGTTTGAGTATTTGGGATTCGAGTGATCACCCCTCAAGCTACAGTCGTGTCAAGTTGATTTTATTGGAGGTGTCCCAGGAAAAGCCGCCGCGGAAAGAATGAGATAAGAACAATAATGACAGACTGGAAGAGATGCGGCCCGCGGACGCGGAAGTGGCGTGGTCAGCGATGACAATTAGCTTCCTGATTTGTCGTAATGAGACAGGTAAGTCATTACTTTGAACCACAGGTAAATTACGTCAGAGGTAAGTGCTCATGACGCAATGCAGATTGACCAAACTGTGATTAGCTACTAATCCGATTTTTATCATGGTCAATGCAAAAGAAGAAGAAAACAAAGCTAGGTTTAGTTTATAAGTATACTAAACATTAACACAAAATAATATTTGATAACAATTTACATGAAAAACAACTCGCCCACCCAACCACCCACCCCCACCTATCCCCCACACAAACACACAAATACATACTAAACATTAACACAAAATAATATTTGATAACAATTTACATCAAAAACAACTCACCCAGGCAACCCCCCACCCCACCCATCCCCCACACAAACTCATACATACATACATACATACATACATACATACATATATATATATATATATATATATATATATATATATATATGCGAAGGTTAAAAAACCCATCAAAGATTCAACAGAAAAGCGTGATGGGCAATTTCCGATTTCAAAATATAAAAATCTGCTTTTTGTCCCGTTCAGGACATTATTTATTGCATACAATTTTAAATATACAGCACTAGACCTAGGAATATTTAAATTACACAAGTTTCATTGTCTTAGGTTTACAATTATTTGCAATAAACACAGTGTTCCGGACAGGACAAAAACAATATGGCCCTGGCGTAGATTAAGTTGTACTATTTTTAAAGAGGTTGTCTATAGTGTGCTGTTGTGGGTATATTTCAAAAGTGGTCAACACCAGGCCAAAAATTCTAATTAGCAGTAAAACTGGATTTTGCCTTCAATAGTTCTGTACATGTAAAAAAAAAAAAAATCTGTTTTAGCTACTATAAACATTAGGAATTCCAGAAACAGATGGTGTATAGACATTAATATTCTAAGCAAGAAAATGTAATTAATATCCAGTTTTATTCATTAAAAGTCTTGTTAGCAGGGGACATGTTTAAATGTCTGCAAAGTCAGGAATACCCCTTAAAGAGTCATGACTGTCATTTCTTAATGAAGTATAATGATGAAGAATCTAAGACTCCATCATACATGTGGCCATATGGGATAGAAAAAGTACACCCAAGGTGGTGGAAAACTTCACCACCTCGGGTGTACTTTTTCTATCCAACATGACCACATATGATGGATTCTTTTTCTCTCATTCATTCGGTAAATAAACCATTAGTTTATACGAATCGACAAAGATGGCTGAACAAGTAACTTTTTAAATTGATCATCTTATCATAAACTACGCTATCATATTTATGTTTGTTTCATGTGTTAAATACAATTTACACTACAAATTAACAAGATAGCTTTTATAATGAAGGTTTTAATAATAAAATATTAATTTAAAACTCTTGTCTAATGACCTCACGTCACCATGTCACATTAATATGACGTATTGTATGACCAACGACGTCATGTTAAACGAGTACGCGTAATATCCCATGTAAGATTTAGAAAATACTCAACTCGGCAATTACCATTTATCTTGCACTCGTGAATTGATATTGTGCTTCCTGAGTCAAATGCTCGGGAAGGACAACATCAATTCACGAGTGCAAGATAAACAGTATTGCCGAGTAGTGAGTTGGGTATTCTGTTTATTACCCATTTTCAATATCTATCATTTTATGGAAGATTTTCGAACAATACTGTTGTTGAAAACAAGTTTGCAAGTTGACAAGAGGCAGTGTTGCGTAGTAGCTGTGATGTACGTATCGCTGATGACGTAAGTTAGTTGTTGACATGACTTACATCATGGAAACTATTCTTACACAAAATTAACCGCCGACAGTGAAGTACACATACATACATATACACACACACATACACATACATATACACCATCCCACACGCCCTCCTATACCCCCCCCCCCACACACACACCCTCCCATACACACACATACATACACACACACACACATACATACACACACACATACATACACACACACACACACACATACATATACATACACACATACACACACACATATACACACATACATAAACACATATACACCATCCCACACACCCTCCTATACCCCCCCCACACACACACCCTCCCATACATACACACATACATACACACACACACACATACATACATACATACATACATATACACACACATACACATACATACATACACACACACATATACACACATACATACACACATATACACCATCCCACACACCCTCCTATACCCCCCCCCCACACACACCCTCCTATACATACACACACACATACATACACACACACACATATACATACACACACACACACATACATACATATACACACACACATACACATACATACATACACACATATACACACATACATACACACATACATACACACATATACACCATCCCACACACCCTCCTATACCCCCCACACACACCCTCCCATACACACACACACACATACATACATACATACACACATACACACACACACATACATACACACATACATACACACACATACATACACACATACATACATACATACATACACACACACGCACACACACATACATACATACACACACACATACATACATACACATACATACACACACACACATACACACACACACACACACACACATTAATTAATTACAAACATCACATCACAGTGAACAGACCACTCATCAATTTGACATGTTTGACTCAATATTTGCTTAAAAGGCCTTCAGCCCAGTCCTACTTCGGATTCGTTATTTTGGCTCTGATGAAGCGCAAATTAGCGAAACTAGTTAGCCAGCCAGACAGTGATTCTTTTTTTGTGAGGATAATTTTTGTGAGGATAATTCATTTTTGGGTGAGATCGTTTTCATTTCTTTTTTGTTGATACCTTTCTATAAATCTTTTTGTGTGTTCTTAAAACCAAAAATGGCCAGAAAAAATGCCACAAATACGGGTAGTAGAGGACGGGATTTTGGTAACCCGCCGTCCAACAATTCGAAAACAAAAAGCAGGGTTTATCAGTCCGATTCGGCCTTTGCTGGACTTGTTAAACTGCTGTACGGTGTGTTGCAGTGCATCCACCACATTGGGTTACTGGAGGAGAATCTAGTCAATTCGACCCTCCCAAAATCACTAGCAAGGAAGGTGGAGGAGCTTAACTCCTTCATCAAACCGGCACGTCCAAATTTAGATATTACATTCGACTTGAACTTGACAAATCAAAATTGGGCCAATCAAACCATGAACGTGTTGATTAAGCATTATGCTAATTCTCTAAAACTACTGAAGTCTAAGATTATTTCGGCCATGTCATCAAAAAACTTAGACTTCGATCGTGCTCAATTTACTGCTATCAAGTGGGGAAGAAAAAACTACAAAACAAAATTAACCGATTCTAGTCTGTCGGAATTTTCCCGTTATCTTTCGGACCTTCTCCCCAACACAGAGAATAGTGTGGGTAGTTCTTGTCAAACTACTACTCCTGTGCCACAAAGACAAAAACGAGCACGATCCCCACGTGTTAACACCCCTTCCAACCGTCCTGACCTTAAGGCAACACCGCCCATTGCCAAAAGGTCCACTGCACCTCACCTAACACCACTGCCTAACTCACCACCCACCCCACCTATCCCATCTAACTCATGTAGTTCAGTACCTCGTCTGGGAACTTCTTTTGCTAACGCATTAAAGTCTCCCACCGCCCCGAATCGCAACTCTGGGCGGAATACAAATTTTCGACAAACATAATTCTATCAATTTCGGCACAACGTTTCGGACAAATCTCAATGGCGCCTTCCAGAAATTAAGAAAAAAACTCTTCTTTTTGGCTCATCAAATCTCTCCAGAATTAATTTGGACACGCATCCTGAGGTGCAAGTAGAATGTTACCCAGGCGCCAATTTTAATCATTTTCGGACCATGGCCTCAAATTATAAGGGCAAGTCTCAACCCGAAACCATTGTTCTTAACATTGGTATAAACTCAAAAGATCAAAATCCAACCAGTGCAATAAATCAGTTGCGAAACATGATAAGCTCGATTCGGAAATGTTTCCCTAGGTCAAAAATACTTTTTATCGAGCTTAACTTTTCGGACAGACTTTTGGCTAGTCAAAAAACCTGCCTCAACCAAATAAATTTGGCTGCAAAAACAATGAGGAACATACAAATTATACCTGCGCTTCACGCGTGTGATTTTGAGGTTGGGCAGGACAACATTCACTGGACAGAAACAACTGCCAATAAACTTTATCGCAGTTGGATGAGGTACTTAAATTTAAACTAAGGCCGGGAAAGGGTAATGTCCACCCTGATTTAGGACTAGGAACTAACATTGTTAACCTAACTGGTGACACTAACCTTCTAACATCCGCTGAAAAATCATTACTGGACAGGGGTTTGAATTTTGTTCCCACACCCCAACCAAAAACAGGCTTAGAGGCTAAACTTGACAATGGTGTAATGGATACGGCAGTTTTTGACCACAAAATGAAACTGGCCGACTATTTTCGGCGTTCAACTGGAGAAAAAATCCCATTCACGGAAAACTCCGGCTGGTTACCCCCAAACTCTAGTGTAGATCCTGAAATCATTAAAGCTCATAAAAGGATAGTGGAAAAAGTGGGTGATATGACAGTTTACACAAATCAACAAAATCTTTCTGTCATGGAACGTCGTGCTCTCACCAAACTACGCAAAAACCGCAAAATTGTTATAAAACCTGCAGATAAAGGGTCAGCCACTGTCATTCTATCAAGGGAGAACTATATCCGGGAAGCCCATCGACAGCTTAATAATTCAAAGTACTACAAAAAATTAGACAAAGCTATTTGGCCTGAAAATTGTAAAAAGTTCAATGCAATTATTCACTGTCTAAAAGATCAGGGACATATAAATAAAAAACAAGTAAAATATTTAGAAGCCAGGTCACAATCACAAACCCGGAAATTTTATTTACTTCCAAAAATCCACAAGCCAGTCGATACATGGACCGATATTAACACACCACCCGGTCGTCCAGTCATTTCAGACTGTGGATCAGAATCGTACAATATTTCAGAATACATAGATTTTCACTTAAAACCAATTGCAAATAGACATGAAAGCTTTGTGAAAAACACTGAAGATCTTCTATCAAAATTATCAAAAACCAAAATCCCAAAAGATTCATTCTTGGTTACCCTTGATATTGACTCCATGTACACCAACATAGGTATTGATGCGGGCATTGATTCAGTTAAGAGAGCATTCGATAAGTACCCAGATACAAACAGACCAGATACGAACATTATTGAGCTGTTAGAATTAAGCCTAAAAGGAAATGATTTTGAGTTTGATGGAGAAATGTATCAGCAAGTGTGTGGTTGTGCTATGGGCAAACGTTTTAGTCCAAACTTTGCATCTATCTATGTCGCCGAATGGGAAGAGGCTGCTTTAAAGAAATCGAGTAAAACACCTCTTTTGTACCTCAGATATCTCGACGATATACTTATCATTTGGCCACATTCTAAACAAGAATTTTGGAACTTTTTTGAGCTATTAAATCAACAGGATGACAATATCAAACTTAAGGCCACCATATCAGATAAATCAGTTGACTTTTTGGATGTAACAATTTATAAAGGTACACAGTTTGAAACATCAGGTTACCTAGACTACAAAGTGTTTTTCAAACCAACAGACACACACCAACTTCTCCACTGTAAGTCTTTTCACCCATGCCACACCTTTAAAGGCATTGTTAAATCTCAGATTATTAGATTTCACAGAAATTCGAGTAACAAACAGAATTTCAATGAGGCTTGTTCACTTTTATTTAGTGCTTTAAAACCTAGGGGATATTCAAAACGGTTTTTAAGAAAAATTAAATCTGAAACTGTTCGAGAATTAGAAAATCCCTTTAGGGCAACTGAAGACTATAAACCATACAAACTTCAGCATAACCAATCACCTCAAATAAGCACTGGCTCCTCTACTACTTGTGCCAAAACCAGGTGTAGACTTCACAACTTACTTAAAACGCAGTCGACTTTCAAAAGTCAACAGACCAAAATTGAATATCAAATTCGGACAGACATGAACTGTGATTCGAAAAATGTAGTA
>NC_054706.1:81489045-81539045 GCF_016097555.1 Gigantopelta aegis | reverse complement strand
ACGTAGCCACCATAGTCCACTTATTAATGATATTTCGTAAAAAAATAATTGAATTATGGCAATGGTCTATAATTCAAAAACAAATATTGTCAACAGGGCTGACATGGATTTGATTCCATCGTGGTTCAGTTAGGTGATGCGATAGCTAGATTTGGTTTCCAAATATTAATGTCATTTTTATTTATTATCCATTTCTAGAGAAATAAGGTTCTTAAATCTGTGACAGTATGCCTTTAATCCGTGTGTTATGCTCCTTAGATAATATAGTGAATTTACATGCTTGATCAAATTGAGAAACTTTATATATAAACAGCCTACATAAAAAAACAAAAACATAAATAAATAATGTTGCTGGTGTTAGGCCTAATCGATATTTCCAGGAGAGATGTGTCACGTGTGATAAGACAGCAATCTGTGTTTGATACGTCTCATTAATATTTTTACTGTACACCTCACCTTATGAAGTAAGGTAACACTAATTCACCGATGCGTAACATTTTTCCGGCAAAATTGACGATTTTGCCACGTGAGATAATTTCATCCAATCAAAATTCAACACGCTTGTTATCTCAGCACTGCACATTCAGCCCGGAACTGGCCGATGCCACGTTGAAAAGGCCTTTTTATTTGATCGTGGATCGGTGTGGACAAGAACGTAGATCTCTCTCACAAGTTGCAGTTCAGGATGAAAGCTCTGCTTGTTTTATGCCTCTGGACTCTGTCCCTTTGCCATGCTGACGAAATTAAAGAAGAAGAAGGAGTACTTGTCTTAACCGAATCAAACTTTGAAAGTGCAACGACAGACAACAAATTTATACTTGTTGAATTTTGTAAGTCGATTGTTTGAACTGTATTTCTGCCTGTTCTAATGTTTATATGTTCCTTGGTTGTAGGTGAGAAGCACCAGAACGATGTCTTTTACAGGTCGCCTCGTGCTAAATTGGTATATTTATAACTAATTGTGCATTATTATAATGCATATTGTTGAGTATTGAAGTTGATAAATAAGAAATCGAGAAGACCCAAGTCCACAAGTTAAGTAGTCACTGTAGTGGCTTGTCTGTTACAAGATGTCATTAATATTTACTGGGACATCTTTATTTTGTCTTAGATTGGTGACAATGTGTACTAAATGCTCCCATATGTTATGAATTACCATTCTTATGATTCTAGCATGAAGAGACAGGTCTATGCATATGGAGGGGGGAAAGAGTTCTGTGTTTTCCCCACTATTGGGGTATTGAATTAGCCATATGAGCTGGGTATTGCATTAAACACAAACAACATAGTGCTAGACTTGGGTTTGAACTCCATACCATCAGGACTGTAGTCGAGCACTGTATCCACTCAACCATGCAGTGAATCAACAAGTGAAACTACCCTTTAATACTTATAAATCTCATAGTGTATTTTGACGGAATGAACCGAATGTCTACAGAATAAAATGAAGATTTAGTCCCATGATGCCTCATTCTGTCTTCTGTGCTATATTTCTTCCAAAAGCACCATCAAAAGCACCCTTGTGGAGGAAATTGTACACAGAATAGTCCAAATGTATAATTTTTCAAAGGCAAAACATAGCAATACTGGATTACGACATATAAACATTACTATATTGGTTTTCTAGAACAAATTGTTTTAAAAGATATTGTATATATAACTATCGCTAACCCTAACCTTAAACTAAGCAAATATTTCTTTAAAATTGTTATGGGGAAAATAAGGAACTCATGCCCAATCGTTGGTGATTTTCATTGTTGGTAAAACAATCAAATTTATTATCAAATTAGCTGTCACGATCAGCTATCGATCCCTGAAAGTGACCGCAACATGCCGCCATTGTTGTCAAGCGAAAATACTTTATTATATTTCCGTTTCCGGTGAGTGTCGTGTGCAAAACGTCGAGTAATATGAATTGGGGAATGCACTGTATACAGTATACAGTATGTCAACTGACGGGACGTCGGGTGAGGTATCTCGCCTGCAGTACTCAGAAGGTTAACTGGCTATAAAAAACCCATCCTAAAGTCAGCGATGATGTGTTATGTTACACAATGCATCTCGCAGTATTGTTTAAATTATAAAATTAAAATCAAATTAGTTTACCAGTCATGCATTTAATGGTAGCATACTGAATATGTGACAGTTGGGTTTACAAAACTCAACTGCTTCAAAAGCCAGGACGTGCATGTAACACAATGGGTTTCACATATTCACCAGGCCAGTCCGGGGTACAGTTAACATGCGTGTTCAGTAAGCATTCAAGACTCTTTGTCATGTGCTCGCATTGACCAGTACAAATCTGACTGTTTGGAGAATGTCAAGTTCTGGAACAGTTACAAAAGTACTATCTGAAAATAACTGGAGAGAAAACTGCTGTGCATGTAGATCTTGCTTGTGTGCGTTTTTGGCATGCATTGTGTGATCAACGTTTTACATGTTGTCGTCTTTGCCAGGAAAGGCTGGTGGTCGCTTTCCCGTGCATGCTTAACTGGAAAGATTTATGAGAGTGGCAAATTGATCGCATGTATTAAAAATAGTTTTAAAAATGATTGTTTACATAGCACCATTTCAGGAGAGTGACCTTCGGGTAGTCTGATTTTGTTAATCACAAATACTTTTTAGCTTTATACTTTTTATGTCAATTAACATTTTTTAGCTCAGTACTCCAAGTGGTAAATATAAATGTTAGATAGACAGACCCATGTATGTATTAAATTAAACTAATTATTGTTTTGTAGGTGGGTTTTTTTTAGTTTGCAGGGATTCTAGATTATGGTAGCCCCACTCCCATGGCTACCCTCTTTAGGTAACCTATCCAATTATTACTATTAGTAAAATTGTATTACGTAAAGTAGGGCTAGTCATTGTTTAATCGAGGCTAGTCAATTTTTGAAATCGCTGATCCTGTGGCTAGTGGATTTTGTAAAAATTCTAGAAGCCCTGGTTTGCATACTAATTGTTTTTGTTTGTCACAGATGCGCCATGGTGTGGACACTGCAAAGCATTAGCTCCTGAGTACGCCAAGGCTGCAAAGACGTTGAAAGATGAAGGATCCGACATCAAACTGGGAAAGGTTGATGCGACCATCGAGTCTAAATTGGCCGAGAAATATGGTGTCCGTGGATATCCCACACTCAAGTTTTTCCGAGAAGGCAAGGCTGTGGAATTCCAAGGTATGTCACTGTCCAGTATTCCACACGGATTTAAAATGTTTGGAATCTTCCTGATTTGGGGGATTTTAGTGCTATTGGAAAACTATTCCTGTCCTAAACCATCTGACAAATCATTTCTAGGGTTGAATTTTTTTATCTTTTTTTTACCAATATCCCAAAGGAATAGTGAATTAAAAAAAACCCACTATTCCGTCTAAAAATGTACTGTCCCTTCAATTATTAATGTACCACTAGTTTTCCTGATTGTGTTACGTCACCCTGTACAACATAACGTAACGGACAATTGTTTATATACCAATCTATGCATTACTGCATACTAGCTGGAATTAAACGCAAGGATTTGTTCTGCAGAAAAATGTAGCTGAAGAAAAAGCGTAAGCGGAATAGTCGCAGGCGATTTTCGGTATTCCGTGCTTTATTTTCACTTTCATGACGGAATATTGGAAGAATTGTTTTACTATTCAGCGCTCTACAAAGCGAGTAAAATACTCGCCATGGCGACTAAAGACATTCCCTGGCGTCTAAAGAATAAAATCACATTCGCCAGTTGGCGACTGTCCAATAATTTTACTTAATCTGTAAACAAAACTGGACATTGGAAAACACTGGACCAGTAGCAATTTATCATCCATAAAACGTGTTTTCTATCAGTAGTTTATTGGAAAAATAAAAGTTTGAATCAAGTTAATCGGACTATGAATAACGTTGACGTTAAGAGGGGTATGATGTTATCTCCCTTAACTTGAATTTCAAGCGTTTGGAAATAATTCGGCCCCAGTTCACTTTTGAACTAAGTCGGTCCTGTCCCATTTAGAGCCAGGTTTTATTTATGTATTAAAATGAGATTGTTGAGTCACTGTGTGTCTTTACTTGTCTGTTTCAAACTCAAACGTTAATTATTTTAAATGTCTACTTATATATGCGTTACACTGCACTCCAATCTTGTCGTGCTTATCGTGATAACGGGTCCCTCCACGATAACAACGTCTCCAGTCGTGAATGTTGTTTTAATCACGTCGGAAGTCATGTTCACCAGTGGAGGATGAAAACATGTTTAGATTTTCATGACTCGACTTTAGATGGCATTAAAGACACAACTATTTACAAAACAGTATTTACAGATTTACAAGGCAGTATGTGATGAAAATAAATATTATTTCAACCAAAAGTAAGGTAGCCGATTGGTAACTACACGTTGAAGCCTGGTAATTAATATCACAATGCTTTTATTTAACTTTTGATGAGTACAGCAATTTAAATGCATAACTTAGCAGTGCCATTAAAATAGGATTCGCTTAATTTCGTTTAATAAAATTATTGGGTACGGAATTTGATAATGATAGTTAATAGTCCTTCACTGTTTTAGTGGAACCGAACACAAACAGTAACTTGTAATTACTGTTTAACAACTAGGAATTACCCTTTCACGAGTTCATTCGAATGCGGTCCTAATAACAATTACGGCATTAGTAATGTGCCGTAAAATGGCAGATGAATCGATTTAATGATAAGTATATATTAGCTGGCTACTAAATATAAGTGGTTGGCGACTAAAATATTATACTTTACTGGCCAGCGAAGAGTAAATTTGAACTTGCTTTGTAGAGCACTGCTATTCCGTTTCGAAATTTACTCTTTGCGGAATAGCGTAAAATTCCACCCCTGATTTCTAGTACACTGTAAGCGTAATGGTTTAGAAGCAGAACTCTGCATTTAATATGGTTAAGTTTACTGTAATATTTTGTAGACTTTAATCTAGGCCTCTGCTTTGAGTCTCGACTCACATTATAGTAGTTGAGTAAGCGAGAATCAGTTTTTACCTGAAACGACCACTCAGTGATTACTACAGATTGTTCACTGAATTTTGATATTTCTCTGTGACATTAATGCCACTATGTCCAACACCCAGCATCAGTTTTGATGATCTTTTTAAGTAGATTTGTTGTTTGACTTGCAGGAGGACGACAGGCATCGGACATCATCAACTGGCTGAAGAAGAAAACCGGACCTCCAGCCAAGACCTTGGAGTCTGTTGATGATGCTAAGAAATTTGCAGAGTCTGATGAAGTTGTGGTTGTTGGATTCTTCAAGGTTCGTAATGAACAGTTGTTTAACCAACTTAGTAATGGATGGTTATCACTCCCATTATATCTGGTCATGTGGGATAGTACATGGGCACCGAGGTGGTGGACATTTTGACCTGGAATAATGACATCATAGCACACGAGAGAAAGATATACTGCAGATCCTGAAATTAATGCAATCATAATGTTAATTTAATGCGAAAATGCGAGTTTGTGTTGTTCATATTAATAATATTACACATTTATTTCTATGTTTTGTATATGTGTCCCACATTATTAAAACAAAAACAAATTTATTGTAGGTGAGACAGACTTAACTGTCAAATAGTCCAGCAAGGTATGTGCTATTAAAACAAAGAAAGATTAAAATTCTAATATATTTATAAAACAACTGGAACACAATTCATTGTAGACGAGATGGCTGATTGTCCAATAGTTCAGCAAGATGCCAGCTATGTGTGACGATTGCAGGGTCTTTGGCCACACTGCTGTCAAAAGCTGACACGATCCATTACGCATGAATGGATTTTAGCATGCTAATATTGCGTTTCTTTGTCTTTACTGTTCCCTGCAACCTTGTTGGCATACAGTTGTAATGGTACATGTATTCTAATGTGTTGTGCCAAATGTACGTAACTATACACATTACGTAAATGTTTGCCGCAAAGATATGCTGCGAGTTGATCTCATTAAAAACACTAGGGACGAAACAGGTCAGTTGATGTGTACACAGACAAGTTAGTGAGTTGATCTCATTGAAGACCCCTGTAACTCGGATTTAACCAAAAAGTACACCGATGTGTATTTTAGGAAAATTAATATTTCACAGGGAGGCCACTCGCATTAATTTGATGTCACATTTTAGTCTGCCCACAGTTGCTCACCTTAATTTAAGGATGCGTTATTTCACGATCTACAGTATCTTTAATAGTTTCCTTTCATGGGACAGCTCTGTCCTATATATACCTGAGAATGAGAGAATAGTTTTTATCCAGCTTGTTTATTACGAGGTGGAAGGCTGTGATTTTCAGCAGATGGTCAACTTAACGTGTCTACCTCACTGTGCTCAAAGTGAATGGCAGTTGTAGCTTTTGATGTAGCAATAGAAATTAGGGGACTTCGGCAAAGCTGGTTGCAAGCAAAATTATTTGTTACAATTAAGGATACATATATACAATATGGAATGTTTGGGAAGGGCACAGTGGCAAACCAGGTTTTCCATCACAGCATTGTTCTTGCTCAAGTTGCTGTAGACAACATCCAATGTTTGGGGCATAATGGCAGGTAAAGAAGGCAGCCTCAGCTCTTGTCCGTGTCATGGTAAAGTTTAAACACTGAAACGGTATCCTGTTTTCAAACTTCCTGTAGCACCTAAACTACTGTTCTGTACTCAGTGGTATTCTAAATATATTTAAACAAATTAAGTTTTTAAAGGTCCACTTTACAAAATAGTTTGTAATTTAAAAATTTAATGCTTCACCAGATTATTCTATTATCATTTGCCACAAATTTAAAATTGTGTAACCAACATGCAAACATATTATCATGAATTGTTGTGCCCTGTTGTCTGAATGAATACGACAGGTTTCCATTAGTAGTTTTCGACATTAATCAAAATCATTCATGAATATCCTCCACATTGGGTATGGATGTTTAAAACTTAACTTACATTTTTACATAAAAATTATATAATAAAAAAATTGTTAGGCATTGCAAATTGTTTTTTGTTGCAATTGCTTGATAAAGTTAATATTTTGGGGTGATAATGGTAACATTTGTTATATTCATATAATATCTACAGAGAACATTTTGTTTTCAAAATCTTGTTTGGTGATATTTCTGGTCCAGTGTTTGCGCTTTTAAAGAAAAATATTGCCTTACCCTTCGGACAAGTTTTGACAGCACTTTCATTTGCCAGACTTGAAACTTTTTCAAATTGTAAAGTAAATACATCTATCAATATCCAAACAACATATACTATGAGAAAACTTTTATTTTGGACATAGAACAAAATTTTAGTGTCGGTCAATAAAATAAAATACCATTTACATTTACAGTCAGCCATGCAGATTACAATCCTTCCTTCTACCCGGACTGTCAATATAACATTATATTCATATACATTGTATCTTAACATCTAGTCATTCCACTGTGACTGCCAATGAAATTCATCATGCTCCAAGCTTGTAGGTTTATTAAAAAAAAAAAAAACTACTTACCAGGTTTAGTAAATGTAAAAATACTGTAGCCTACAGATATTATCACTAGCCCGAGATTCTCTCCCTCAAATTTTGTAGAATTTTTTTCCCCCATATATATATACAATTAACTATTTGTCAGCATGGTTTTATTTTGCAACTAAAATTTAAAAAGTAGTGAAAAAAGAAAAGAAAAACATAGTTTAAACACTCACTCGGAACACCTCGGCCGCCGTGAAAGTAAGAATCAAATGGCCAAGTTGTTTCAAATTGGTCAGTATCGAAGTCCATGAGTAATGTCACATAATACAGTAAGAAAGGCCGACGTCATGGTAATTAAGTTCATTTGTAATCCGGATTAACATTAACAATTTATCTTAATAAGTTAATTCTCATTTTGATACAAAGAATGTTTTTCCAATTGTAGTGTTAACAGTAAATCTATCTTTTGTCTTGGAAATTAATGAAAATAGCTGATATTGAAAAACCTACTGGAAATGCCTTACGGGTACAAATAATAAAGAAGACACATGCGCATAAGAAAACATCACGTGGATGCTGTAAGATAGGTATTCTGTTCAGACAAACGGGGTTTTCCAAACTCTTG
Organism: Gigantopelta aegis; assembly: GCF_016097555.1. Lineage (NCBI taxonomy): Eukaryota > Metazoa > Mollusca > Gastropoda > Neomphalida > Peltospiridae > Gigantopelta > Gigantopelta aegis. The sequence continues at coordinate 81,530,980 of NC_054706.1, read as the reverse complement.
ACTCGTTTTCGCTACATTAAAATGACAACATGTTTGCATTACAAATGACACCACGCAACATTCAAAACATTATCGAATTTGAAGATCAACATCACAAAAGGCAAAACTATGAGTCATTCGGCAGGTTATTTCCAGAAGTGTATTTTGGTATTGACTTGCCTGGGAAATGTTTTTCCCATTTTGGACAAGCTGAGCTAAAAGTGGCAAATTGGAAGACTGAAAGTATGTTTTTACTTCTATCTCCGCGGTTACGGTTTTTGTTGTTTCTTCTATAACCAAAACCGAACTGATTCCATGGTTAACCACACATCTCTACGATGAATATAAATCTGAATATTCAGTCATTCCCTGTGACTGTCAATAAATAAATGTTTTTTGCCAGGCGGGGCAACCTGGGATAGTGGTTTGACTTGCTCGTCAGTATTTTCTGTCTCCAGGGGTGATCGGGCGACCAGTAAGATAGAACCCTGCTAGTCAATTGAAAACTAATTAGCAACCACTGGTTAACCCTAACCCTAACCACTGTTTAATGTTTGTGAAATTGTGAAGCAATCTCTGAAACTTACGTAGTGAATCATGAGACGATACTGAACAAAATGTTCCCCAATCTACTTGACAAACTGTTAATATTTGTTGTTTGAAAACTGAAACACATTTGTTTTTAGGATCTGGAGTCCGATGCTGCCAAGGTGTTCACGGGCGTGGCCAGTGAGATCGACGACATTCCGTTCGCAATCACCAAGCACGACTCAGTCTTTGACGAGTATAAGGTCGACAGAGATGCTATTGTTTTACTCAAGAAGGTATGAAGTTTTCTTTATATATTTTTTTTAATCGGAGATATCATAAAAATTTATTTCACTTTCAGCCAGTCATAGCGAAACAAGTCCTGTAGCCTGTTCATGGATTTAAAAAATGTATGTTCCCCCTGCATTTTGTTCCATTTTCATGTAAGTTATTTTTAACTTGAACATTATTTTGCGACTTATTTGTTAAGCAAGTGGTATTGTTAAATGAAACTAACTATTTGATAAGCAAGTGGTATTGTTAAATGAAACAAACTATTTGATAAGCAAGTGGTATTGTTAAATGAAACAAACCATTTGATAAGCAAGTGGTATTGTTAAATGAAACAAAACTATTTGTTAAGCTAGTGGTATTGTTAAATGAAACAAACTATTTGATAAGCAAGTGGTATTGTTAAATGAAACAAACTATTTGATAAGCAGGTGGTATTGTTAAATGAAACAAACTATTTGATAAGCAAATGGTATTGTGAAATGAAACAAACTATTTGTTAAGCAAGATATTTTGCATGCAGTATTCATATTAATGCCAACTTGTTTGTTTTTCAGTTTGACGAGGGACGAAACAACTTCGAAGGCGATATCAAGGCTGAAGCAGTGAAAACTTTCATCAGTGGAAACAGATTGCCTCTCGTTGTTGAGTTCACACAAGAGGTATTTGAAACTAAGTTTATCTAATATTTAACAAATTTAAAAAATCATAATTTAAATTGTCTTATATGCATTAACGTTCTATAAATGTGACCCAGAGTGCATGTTAATTTTGGTGTTGTCCTAAACTTGTTTTCATGGCAAAATACCTAAGTTTAATAAGTTTAAACAGTATGCTAACAAGTCACAAAACCTGTTTTAATTAGAGGATATTGGAGATTAATGTTTTAAATTATATTGGTATGAATCTTGTCAAAATCGGCTGAATTTTCATGTGTCTGATGTTCATATATATTTACGTTCGTTGATTTAGTGACGCCGATTGTTATATCATATTTACGTTGATGCCGATTCAGGTCTCAATTTTAAGGATTTTGGTCACTGGCACGTAGGGTAAGTATGGGTTCACATTGAGGTTGCCCCTCCAAAATTTGGTTGCCCTGATTTCATCCGTGTTTTGAAACTAGAGTTATATTTATATTCCAATAAAACAGTAACCAACAGGTTTGGAATTAATATGTTGTCGATGTAAAATGTAATATGTACTGTCTGACAATAAAATACATTACTTTTTAATAATGTTTTTAAATGTGTGTAGTTTGGCGACACATCAGCTATTTTCTAATCAAATGCACTTTATGTTCCAATCGAATGCATTGGAATGTTTACTATTCGGAATACTTTAGCCGATTATGATTTCCCCCGATGTCTCACGGAATCAGCCAAGGAGTTCCGAGTGGCAAACAAACCCACGTGATTTTGACTGATTGATTGACGCTTTAGTAGAGGGGATTATTTTCCGTTTCAGATTTTGCAAATTCCGGGGTTTTTTTTCTTCCTTTTTGTGTGTTAATTAGTCATGTTTTGTTATTATAAACTATATCCATTTATATTTTATTGTTCCAGCTCTGAGCTTGTTGGCTATTGCTATTTTAAATACCTGTAAACTTTTTTTTGACACAAACTTAACAAGAAGTTAAGTAACGTTTACTTGCCACTAATAAAGACAAAACAAAAGGTGATGTACCATATTTTCTGGCCTATTACACGCATTTATAAACCGCACCACTTGATTTTAGACTAAGTTCCGACCTTCATCCGTACATAAAGTGATAAACTGCACCTTTAACTAAGCCGCAGTTAAAACAAAGTCACAAACTTAATTACTGTTAATTATTGTTTGTATTTAATAATAATAAAGAGATCCATTCTCCCTTAAATTCAAACAATAAATAATTGTTGATTGTGTGGCTTTCAGTTTCATTTCATCTAATGGATTATGGGTAAGTTTCGTAAACAAAACACACTGTTGACAAACCCCGCTATTTTCATGAAAATATTAACAAGAACTTGGTACCGGTAATGCATTGTTCGTAATCTTACATTAGTTGCCAAAAAATAGATAAATACATGATAACATTTTATTTGTTCCACTCCAGTATGATTACAAAGGGTGAACCAAAAAAAAAAAAAGTGCACAAGAATTACTAATACTCACTCGATTACACATGTATGTTTCTCTGTAGCCTAATTAGCGTGTCGTGTGCACAACTTACATATTCAAACATGGTCGGGTCAAGCTGGATATAGGCCAGTGGTAGTGAACCACTAAGCACTATTCTGTCGATCGTTTACCGTTTCAACAATGCCTAGAATTATAATATAATATATTCAGAGCCAGTTTAAGGATCCGCTGGGCCAGTAGCACAAATAAGAGCGGGGCCCCAATTCCCAAGATATATATTTTGCAACCCCCTCGGGGAGAGTGGAAAAATGACCTGGGGAAAATAAAGGTACACAATGCCTCACCGCGGGACTCCCTGAACCGCGGGACCCGTAGCATGTGCTACTAGAATAAACCGGGAAGAAGGAAAGTAAAATGCTATTTTTGTGTGCAATTTAGAAAACAGTCGGTTCAGAAATAAATAACTTGTAGTAAATTCCATAGCATGAAAAAAGACGTTTCCCGTGGAACGGACTATAAATATGAATTGCTTCCGTACAGACTAACAAATATGCCCAAAGTTTTACGAAATACCTTTTCCCAATGAAAGTGTTGTGTAAATCGGTTATGCTTACAAATTGTAATAAGTATTATTCAAAAATAACGAAATTGAACATACTAGAAATCTTATTATATAATCAACATTCTAAAATTGTATTAGTACATGTTTATTTTTATATTTCAAATTAAATTTCACTGTGTAAAGTGACACGGGTAAACGGTCACATGCTTTGTTGCAAGCTTACGGCAATTAAGCGTAGCTTCCGAGAATGAACGGTTCTGGAAGTGTTTAGGCATACGAAAGTTGGCATACAAAAACACTATGCGTATATTATTAATATTAAATCTTAAAACTACCAAAAAGATTTATAATGGTGCTTAAAACAGAAATACAACTTTTGAAGGTTATTTTTAAAAAATCGCAAATTCCGTTTCAGTTACTAAATTCCATCCGTTTTTTCGTGATCGCAGTAAATCACCCCCTCAACTTTAGATATAACGACAGTTTAAAAGCGATTATGGGCAAGGAAACTGCACATTATTATGCGACACAACTCGCCTTTTGGTGTTAAAAAAGTCAAGTCGTCCGACGGGCAACCAGTATCATAGAATTAAGTTGCCCGACTGAATATTAGGTCGTCACAGACGACCGTAAAAATTGAGCGCTGCCGATTGTTATTGTATATTTACGTTCATTGATTTATTGATGCCGATTGTTATTGAATATTTACATTCGTTGATTTATTGATGCCGATTGTTATTGAATATTTACGTTCGTTGATTTATTGATGCCGATTGTTATTGTATATTTACGTTCGTTGATTTATTGATGCAATTGTTATTGTATATTTACGTTCGTTGATTTATTAATGCCGATTGTTATTGTATATTTACGTTTATTGATGTTTTGGGTGTTGAAATATATTTATATTTAATAATTTGTTTATTATTCATGTCTGATGTTAATGTATATTTATATCTGTTGATTTCTTCATTTAATCATTTGTCGGGTGTTACATATATTTACGTTTGTTAATTTCTTCATGTATTCTTGCAGTCTGCTCAGAAGATTTTCGGCGGTGACCTGAAGAACCACATCCTGCTGTTCATGGAGAAGTCTGACAGCAAATACGACGACACCATCAAGGACTACAAGGAGGCCGCCGCAGACTTCAAGGGCAAAGTAAGGTCGTGTCGTATTCGTGGTGTCGGGAGCGTATATCAGCACGTGTATGTACTTAGTCACACGAAACCAGCAAACATGACTAGGGGTATAGCAAGGTCACTTGTTTGTTGTCACATGTAGATTAATAGGTGCAGCCATTGCATTTCATATCGACATTCAGCAATGAAGTAAATTTAATGTGAGCACAAGTGGGGTGGGGTGGGATGTGCCAACACATCCAGTAAACACAACACATCCAGTAAACACAGTAGTGTAGATATTTAAAATACAAATATAGAGCTAAAGTACATTTTGACTGAACCTACCTATTTTAGCCTGACTGTTTGTGTTTGTTGAGGCAGATTTGTGAGTTGCAATGTCTGTACATGTGTTCATGTCCGCCATGGATCTCCATGTATACCGGTGACAGATAAATTGAGATACTGACTTGTTTGAAACGCACACGATGAGTGGTGGAGCCTGTTGGGTCACACATTCAGAAATTGTTCTGAATGTTCATGGTGTATGAGATGGACTTTGTCATTAAAGGGAATCTAAACTCAAATATGAGCCTTACGTGTTGGAAAGATGCATACCCAAACCACCAACACATACTGACACTTTAAGAAATGAAAAACACATAATTTTAGATTTGATGAAAAAAAAATTGATTATTCCTGCTAACTGGGGCAGCCATTTTCTTTTGTTTTCGTTGTGTCCGCTACTCTAGCTTGGCATGAAGTGACATCAGCTCCTACCAACTCCTGTATGCACAATGTAAACAAATGCAATAATTTACGACAAGGCGTATTGTAAAATGAAGGCTTTAGCTATGTGCACATATGTCAATTTGAACACATCTTAAAACATAAATTCTGTTCCAAGTGTTTGTTTGATCAGTACTCCATAAATAACATTTGTGGTATGTGCTTCCCTGCTTGTAAGGAACGGCCTTTGCTGTAATTTGTATCCGTAGTTTTTGTAACTGAAATCTTCAACCCATTGTCAGCTGGACATAAAATGTAGTTATCTCCCCTTAGTGTTAACCCCTCCTACAGTTTTTATTGAATTGCTCTGAAACTTGGTACAATGATCCTGTGGGCAGTCCTCCATAAACTAAGAAATATTTAAAAATATATATTGTATTTATCTTGTAGAATGTTCATCGAATAATTCTGAAACTTAGTACGGATTCTCAGCAGACGTTTTCACAAATTAATAGAGAGATTTTTATTTTTATATATTTTAAAAATTAAATTTGAAATTTAACATTGTTTAAAAGTCTATATTCTCCGATAATTTGAATCAAAACTTGGTTTTATGATTCTCTTGTGCTGTCTTTACAAACTAATATATATATATTTTTAATTAAATGTTTTAAATTTAAATAAAATTAAACATTAGGTGATCTTTCCAAATTAATAAATAATTACTACTGACAAAATGTAAAATTAAATAGCCGAGCTCTAAAGGCTTTTCTTGGCCATATGAATATTTATAACTCACAAATTACAGTGTATATATCTGTATTTTGTAATGTTTAATTTACAGGTGTTGTTCATTAGCATCGACACTGCTGATGAAGACAACGCCAGGATTTTGGAATTCTTTGGACTGAAGAAAGAAGAAACCCCGGCTGTCCGTCTGATTTCCCTGGCCGAGGATATGACCAAGTTCAAACCACCCACCGACAAACTGGATGTGGCCAGCGTCAAGTCATTCGTTGAAGATTTCGTCGAGGGCAAGTTGAAGGTACTGGTGGTTATATATATATATATATATATATATATATATATATATTTATTACCTTTTAGATAAATTTCATGCATTTTGATTGGTCAATAGCTAATCCATACCACAGGTACACCGTGTCATTTTCCGGGTCAATACAGAATTTGGGCACCAATACAAAATTTGCCAGGGTGTACGAAACTATCACGTGACTTCCGCTTTGTAAGTTCGGCAGAATTGTTATCGTTTTGTGTTTTCACTCTCGCGCCTCAGCTCTTAAACTAGGAAATACGTATTGAATTCTGTTTGAAAGAGATTGCGATTTATGGTAAGTGTTTTTTTATTACTTTATTATTTTTAAATACATACTTTCTTGAACATGTTATAACCAAAAAATATAGAAAATCGTTGATTTTCGCATACTCATGCTACTGCATTGTAAATTTAATGGCGGGAACTATCACTGTGTAGGCGACCGAACTATAACAAAACTATTTCTTTGAAAAACGCATGACATGCATTCTTTGGAATGTTATACGGGTAAGTATAGTTTGATAAATATCAATGTGCCCGAGTGTAATCAGTTGTTTGGTAGTTTTCCGTGTAATAATTTTTATTTATAAATTGACAAGACCCGTGTCATTAAGGTGATAAGAGTTGTCCCCTTTTGTTTACAAATCGTCTTTAACTTTACAAAAGTTAAAAATGTTTGTAGTTAAATCTAGATTAGTGATTTGTATTACCCTGATAAAAGTAGAAATATTTTCAGTTAGTTATAGTATTTTAATTTCTATAGTATTATCTGGTAAATGGCATATCTTAGTGTATAAATAGTTTTAAAAAATGTTAGTATATTTCTAAAATTCATATAAAGCGCATTCCTTTAAAAAATTATATTTTTGTGTTTTATTTGAAATTTTATCTTATAAAAATATTTTAAACCTTAAAAATCTTTGTGTGATTTGTTCAAAATGTTTGAAAAAGATCTAAAAGGTAATAAATTCGTTACGCGGTTTTTGCCAGGGCGTACAATCCCGTACGCCCTGGCAAAAACCGCGTAACTAATAATATATATATATATATATATATATATATATATATATATATATATATATATATATATATATATACTAAAAAGAATTTAAGGGTCAAACGATATTTTCGACATTATTTTCTGAATGTCAATTATATTAGCTAGACCATAATGTCACGCATGGTATTGTTCCATTTTGACGAAAGTGGGTCTAAGCAACCCATAAATGAATTAAAATCCACTGTCATTGACACTGTCGACTAGTTCTAATGGCGAAAACATGCTTACATTTGCACGTAAATTAGGGCAAAAGTGAAAGGTCTGCTAAGTGCCCATAACTTGCTTTTTCACAAAGCGCTTCATTTGCATGCTTTGCATGTGTATTCCATGTTCCCAATGCTGAATTTCCGTATAATTGGAGCTTGCGATCGTGTACAGTGCACACTCCAAATTCGACAATGGTACGACGTCAACTGACTATCGAAGATCGAGGAAGGGCTATTGCTTGGCTTCAGGATGGCAATACGCAAAGAAATGTTGCTCTGAGACTTGGTGTCGTTGGCCGACTGTGGCAGCAGTACCAAGCAACGAATTCTGTTCGAAATCGTCCACGTTCGGGAAGACCCCGAAGCACTACAAATAGAGAGGACCGCTACATCACCAATGTGGCTCTACGTCAACGCACAACCACTGCACGCCGATTACGTGACAATCTGCGGACTGCGACTGGAACTCGAGTGTCTGATCAAACCATACGCAATCGTCTGAGAGCCAATAATCTACGCTGTCGTCGCCAGGCTGTTCGACCACCACTCCTACCACGTCACAGAACGGCCAGACGTCACTGGTGCACGCTTCATCTGCGGTGGCAACGTATTCAGTGGGGTCGAGTGATGTTCACTGATGAGTCCAGGTTTAGTCTCCAGTTCAACGACGGTCGGGTTCGTGTCTACATACGTCCTGGGGAGCGCTTCGCTGACGTTAACATTAGACAACCTCACCGGTTCGGTGGTGGCAGCGTCATGGTGTGGGGCGGCATCTCTATCCATCACAGGACCCCCCTCTATGTGGTGGATGGCAATCTGAATGGAATCCGCTATCTGAATGAGATTATCCGGCCGTTGGTTTTCCCAGGCCTTCAGCAGATTGGCGGCGGGGCAGTTCTGCAGGATGACAATGCCAGACCCCACCGCGCCAGGGTGGTAACGGACTTTCTCAGACAACAAGGTATCGCCAGGATGGATTGGCCAGCATATTCGCATGACTTGGCCCCAATAGAGCACGCCTGGGACGAATTAGGCAGGAGAGTTCGGGATAACCATGCCCCTCCGGCCAACCTTCATGATCTGGGTCAACTTCTTATGGCAGAGTGGCAGGCCATTCCCCAAGAGTTCTTCAGACGTCTGATCAACAGCATGAGGCAACGATGTGTCGAGTGTATTCACGCCAGGGGTGGATTCACACACTATTAAACGAATGTTCTAATGTGTAAAATCCATGTTTGACAACCTTCAAATTTGACAGCATGTCATGTGACTTTTTTGTATACAGTGACGTTTATTTGTGGTTTTTTGTAAATATGGAACAATAAATTAAATTTTTGGTGTAGTTTACATCATCAATCTAATACACTCTGAAACTTATTTGTTTATACATTTTTGACCCTTAAATTCTTTTGAGTAGTATATATATATATATATATATATATATATATATATGGTTTCATACTGGTGGTTGTATATATATTTATATATACGATTTCATACTGGTGGTTGTATATATATTTATATATACGGTTTCATACTGGTGGTTGTGTATATATATATATATATATATATATATGTGGTTTCATACTGGTGGTTGTATATATATTTATTAATACGGTTTCATACTGGTTGTTATATATCTGGTTTATAATATGTTTTAGAGCAATTTATTTCATATTTTTTATATTTGTAAAGCAAAAAACTGATACATATTGAAATTTTGTGTGCGTATATCTATATAAAAGGTGGTTTGTGATGAAAGATGTTTCTGCATATTATTTAGGATGTTAAATGTAATTGGTCCTACAATGGAGTTGGACTTTATTTTCCTGTGGTTGTAAATAAAATAATTATATTGAATAGGTATTAAATGTAAAATGAGGGATTTTCATTGGCCCTCCCAGTGACCTCAACAATACATCATGATTTAAGTAGGTATATGATTCTAATAAGTAGGTAAATGATTCTAATAAGTAGGTAAATGATTCTAATAAGTCTGTATATGATTCTGTCTGTATATATCTACCCGATGTTTATAATCAGAAGTTGATTGGTTGGTGCAAACATTATAAGCAGGAGCGGGACGTAGCCCATTGGTACAGTGCGTGGTCGGTCTGGGATCGATCCCCGTCGGTGGGCTCATTGGGCTATTTCTCGTTCTAGCCAGTGCACCACGACTGGTATATCAAAGGCCGTGGTATCCCTGTCTGTGGGATGGTGCATATAAAAGTTCCCTTGCTGCTAATCGAAAAGAGTAGCCCATGAAGTGGCGACAGCGGGTTTCCTCTCTCAATATCTGTGTGGTCCTTAACCATATGTCTGATGCCATATAATCATAAAGTAAGTCATAAATAAAATGTGTTGAGTGCGTCGTCAAATAAAACATTTCTTTCTTTACATTATAAGCAATGATCAGTGATAAAATCCCAACAGATTGCCAACACAAATACATGAAAACAAAATGTTTTGCTCTGTATTTGGAAAGAATTGTTGAGAGAACTGACTGATATCGTGTAACGTTTGTGTTTTCAGCCTCATCTGATGTCCGAAGATATTCCAGAGGACTGGGATTCCAAATCAGTTAAAATTCTAGTCGGCAAGAACTTTGTAGAAGTTGCCAAAAATAAGGATAAGAATGTTTTAGTTGAATTTTGTAAGTGATTGTTTTATTTGTTGTATGTAGCAAAGCATTCTTTTTCTGTGATTCCCATGGAACTTATCACCATTAATTTCTGTATAACTTTCATTATCAAGTCCAGTAGAGTTACTTCCCTTGTTCTATGATCATATGTACACTATTCGTATATTGGGAAATTAATCATTGGAAACAAAACATTTTCATTGTTTTTACCAGTATAAATAGTATAGAAACAAATATATTTGTCTATCTTGTTTGGCATAAAATGACCGATTTAGTACCCCACAGTACATTTTAATTGATTACCAAACACATAATTTCATCTGGGGCCCAAAGACTAATTTTTTCTGATACATCCCAAGGTCCCCATGTATTTTGTTTAGTGGTCTGTAATAAAAGATGTTGATAAATGTATATGTGAAATATGTCGTAATATTGTTTATCATATAATATCTTACATTTTCAGTGCAGATCACATACTTTAAGAATTTGATAACTTTGCAAATTAGATGTAAATTAGTCGAGGTCTCGGCACTAGGTTTGACATTTAAGCAAACGTACATGGGTGACACTCCATGATTGACGTATGCATTCATAGTCATCAAATAAAAACATTTCAATGGCAATTTGACACTGAAAGCTGTCCAGCGTTCACAAAACAAAAAACGTTAGGCATAACTTTATTTTGATGTAGTGACATCCAAAATGACGTCATTTGAGTTTGATGTCATTTCCATTGAAAAATACACCGCGCCACATATTCTTACGTCATTTGAATATCTAGTAATGGCGGACTGGAATTAAAGTTGTGTGTACAGTTTACAAAAACACGTTGAATTAAGCTTGAGCTTATATGATAAAGAGATTATCACTCTCGTGTATTTCGGTATCGTCAATATCATATATTAGGAATAAAAATAATGTATTTGTATTCCTAATATATGATATTGACGATACCGAAAAACACTGGTAATACCTCTTTTTATATATTTATTTCTGTGTCCACAGTAAGACTGGTTATACATGTTAACCTACAGATTACTGGATTGATTTTTAACTCAAACCACATTGAGTGGGTACAAGTTTATAACTGTTGCTCGCATAATTTCACTTTAAAAGTTTATAAAATAAAAATAAATGTTCATATGTGTAAGTATTATTTTCATGGTTTTTTTTTTATCAAATTAGTTTTTACACTTTGCCATCAACTTCCTGAAAATGACCATGACATTCTGTTATTGATGTCTAGGCAAAATACTCGATGACAACTAATTTTCGAACTCAAAAATATTTTCTCCCAAGTATTTGTAGCAGAAAAATGAGAAAACTAAATTGAGCATAGTGTAAAAACCGTGAAAGTATGACATGGTGACTGTACTGCATCTTGTGTGCAGTGTTGTGCGACACGGGCGGGTTATCTCATCTGCAGTGTCTTACAAAGGTTAACCATTGATGATAGTCCTGCTAACATGGTCAAGATAAGCATGTATGCCAGTGTCAGGTTATGTAGTTAAATTGTGAGAAATTCAATGTCACCATACATACAAAAATCACCTGGTACGTTGACCGAAGTGCATCATATGTACAAGTGTGATACTAGTTTCAACACTGGTTTGTTGTTGACCAAGTTGTTGTTTGTTTGCAGACGCCCCCTGGTGTGGACACTGTAAGCAGCTGGCCCCGATATGGGACGAGCTCGGAGACAAGTACAAGGACAGCAAGGACACCGTCATCGCCAAGATGGACTCCACGGCCAACGAGGTGGAAGGGGTCAAAGTACAGAGCTTCCCCACAATCAAGTATTTCCCGGCCAACAGTGATGAGGTAGGTTCACTGCATTGCTTCTAACAGAGCCAGTTTTCAAATTTTACTCCTTGAGCCGCATTGACATTTGATTTGATCAGATAACCCAATGTATTAAAGGCATTAGCCTAGTTATCAGGCAGTGCGAAGTAGTTTTAGTTTTGGTAGGGTTTTCTATATTAAATACAACTTCTTGCTTAAGATTTTGTCAAATACATTAAACAGTCTCACTCTAGAGTGAGTTCACTCCATAAGTTTTATACGCACCAGTCCAGGTCATATTGTGTTTGCAGAAGACCTAGATTTATTTCCTTGAAAATAGAAAAACGTGTTTGTTGTGTACTAAAGTTTTGGCTAGAGAAATGACGTGTTTTGAGCCCGGCTCCCTAACTAATGTTCTGTCTGTCTGCAGGTGATAGACTACAACGGTGAACGAACGCTGGCCGGGTTCACCAAGTTTTTGGAAAGTGGTGGCAAGGAAGGTGCCGGCCCAAGTGAGGAGGTAAGTGAAATGCTGTAAAGAGAGATGAGAATATAATTAAAATGTGGCAGGTGATCGTATTTCTCCTCATTAATTAACTTTTAAATAATAAATACTTCCCAATCAGATGTTTTTGGAGATTAATATCCTTCACAATTCCATATTTTAGTGCTACTCAAAAACTCATTAATTAAAAGGTCACACAGCTTTTAAAAAACTGTTTTTGTTTGTTTTAAAGCTGCACACCCTAGTTCCATCCAGCGAAAATAAATTATAATTTGGTTAATCTACAAACCTGTAACACTCTTAGATCACGTTTTTATCAAATGGGAGTGAAAAAGCAGGTTTTATATCGATAAATACCATGGGAATCCCCATGTCCCAATTGCTTGAAATAATTTTGAAAGTTAGTATTCTGATGTCACCAGTAGAAGCACAACAATGCCTACGTCACGACAAATTTCACAGACTTTGGGTGCGTTCGTTTCACCTCTCCTGGACATGTTCCAACTATTCTGTCCTGGTTGTATCCTCTCTCCAGATATCGTAAGACTTAGCAAAATTATTGGTTTTAAGGGTTTGTAACGTTTTGTATTGAGACACTTACTTGTCTGAACTTTATTGTTACTGAAAATGTTCACGAACTGTGAAGAAAAATCTCACAAATGAACAACAACAAATCGGATGTTGATTGCGCGAACCGTGCACGAGAAAACAAACCGAACCAAAATGATAACGGTCACGTGATATACCAACGTCTGTGACATTAAAAATAGATTGGACCTCGCTTGCTTAACGGTTTTTGTGAAAAAATCATTTCGTGGTTTTACAAACATCAGGATTACCAAAAAGCACTTCAGGTGAATGGAAATGTGTATTCTAAATAATAAAATGTAAGTAAAGTGCAATTTTATTGTGAAAAATGGGGTTTAATAGTGAAAAACAACGCAGTAATGGTTAACAAATAAACGTAACTAGGGTGTGTCCCTTTAAGGGAGGGTGTGTTGTGTGTGTTCAATATAATTTTTGTCCCTGTGGTATGTTGATATTCCTGTTGTGTGAAATCTTCCTGGTTTGTAAATGTCTGTAAGCTGGCTGTTAATGTGTCAGTGTTTTAAGATGAGTCATAGAAATGGTGTCTTTCTTAGCTTTCATTGTCCCCCTGATTAGGTCACATGATTCATCCATAGTGTTGTACATTCCTCTCCTTGTGTTTGCAGGAGGTTGAAGAGGAGGAGGGTGAGGAAGAGGAGGAGGAGGGTGAGGGTGATGACAAGCACGACCCCGGCGAGTTGTAAACCCTCAACCTCAGTCTCAACATTGTCTTCTCGGTTGTCTTCTGCCATAATATCTTTGTCTCTTCTACCAGTTAACAAGACATGTACATAGCTGACGCTCCACGTTGACCCGCGTACAGGCCTTCATCGGGCATTTCACTTCAATTTTTTAAATGTTGCACATCTGTTAATAGATAAATCGTTACGTGTTGGTTGATTGCTTAGATGTTAACAGTTTAAAAAGGTAGCTGTAAATTTGTTAAAAACAGCTGATAGATATATTTAATTTGAAGAAGTTAATGAAATGTTGGATTATTTAGTGTGTGAGAGCTGTGTGTGTGTGTGTGTGTGTGTGTGTGTTGGTGACAATTTTATCAAGTCTGGGAGTAGGTCTAGAATATTTCAGGCCTTGTTAGAAAGGGTTTTATTTTTTAAAAACATTTTAATGTTACACTAGAAGTTACATATCGTCATATGAAACTTTTATTACCGTTTATATTATCAAATAACAATTGATGAGAAGGAATACTCGTAGATGTGTACAAATTAATGAAGTTTGTAGTCCAGTTTTTGAAGTATAAAATGCTGTTATATTTGCTAATGTTTTCTAATATTTTGTTTTAGAATTTAGCAAGTAGAATTGTATTTTTGTATAGATGACATGTTATTTTGCAAATTATATCTTTTTTGATTGGTTTTGCAATCCCAAAGGTTGTGTATTTGTGTATATTAAAACTCTGGTAATATTTTTTAGAATGTTTATATTGTTTTTGCAGCGTATCATCATTGGATACTACAGATAATTGACGTCTGTATGTAGCATTAGAGAATTTCTTTTCACAGATGACAAATAATTTGTTTAATAAACTTCTGCACTTCCTAGAGTAGAATATTGGCAAAAATGATAAGTTTAGTTTCTTATGCATTCCTGAGAAAATCCCTACCACCACTAGACTTGATGATGTAGTTAGTAATAAATTTGACACACTTTATACTAGTCCTGTTTCTAGTTGTACAGCAATGCAACAATGATTCAAGTTTTTTAAGTTATTAAATGACATATTTAGCGTCATGAGAAGTCGACATGCATGGTCCAGTTACAAAACTAATTTAAAACCCGTCAATCTCGATGATCGAGGCATATTCTCGTATGACGCCATGTCTTGTTGACTGGTATTCATTTGTCCGTGGAGTGCAAGTGTTTGGGTAATGAATGTGTTGTGTGTCTCGTGTGTTTAGAATACCATTTTGCCAATGTAAGTCATTCCTATTTAAGTACGTGGTGCTGCGGTTGTTGATAACTTATTCAGATATTCGGGCAACCTGTGGGAGAGATCGGCCGCCATTTTGTTTGTAAAAATGATTGTTTTATTGCCTTGGAGCAGTTAGGTGACTTTTTGTTCTTTAGTAATTCATAACCTTGGTGTCTTGTTGGGTTTTACTTTTGACGCTTTGTTTTTTTAATTATTAATGTTTGTTTGGGGGTTTTTTAATTTGTGAGATCTATATGTTTTTTTTTCCTCCTATATAATTTTGAAACGGGCAGGAACTGATTTGTTTTTAATAAAGTCAAACTTTTGAAACACATTTAAATGGGCCAGTAAGTCAGTTTTGGTCAATGGTTACTTCAAACTGTTTTGTTGGTAGTCTAACCACTTTCAGCAAATTCATCTTTGTTTTGTCATCTTCATGAGATTTTGTATCAGACATTATGAAAATAAATTGTATAAATTTGATGTCACTTGTGTACTTAGTTGTTTTTTGCCTACCAAACCTAAAGGCACTGACCCTGCTGTGCAGTGTAACGTAGTCGGTATTAGTTCTTCGTGTTGACGGTATCGAGCACCGACCCTGCTGTGCAGTGTAACGTAGTCGGTATTGATTCTTCGTGTTGACGGTATCGAGCACCGACCCTGCTGTGCAGTGTAACGTAGTCGGTATTAGTTCTTCCTGTTGACTGTATTGAGTACCGACCCTGCTATGCAGTGTAACGTAGTCGGTATTAGTTCTTCATACTGACGGTACAATTGAAATTTTGAGTAAAAGTCAGTATCTATCTGAGATATTTGTATTTTTGCACATTTCTTAACACTGTTTTTATTTAAATCTTGAATTTTTATATTGATGTTGATCATCACGTTATTTGTTTGCATTATCATAGTTTGACACCCAATAGCCGATGTATTTGTCGTGCTGGGGTGTCGTTAAACATTCATTCATTCATTCATTCATTCATTCATTCATTCGTATCAAGCATATGGTTGTTTATCCACCTTAACGTAACTCGTATTGCATTCGAGATGACAAACTTTGACAGTACGGTTGGTTGGCGCAGCATTTTCATCTTTAAATTGTACATCCTATATTATTCAAAATAAAAAGACAATAATGGTTAGGGTTAGTTTGACAGTCACCTACTTCCAGACCGTCCGCCAGTGAAACGCTCCATCAGAACTGCAACAATTCGGTGGGTACGTGACCTGGTGATGTTACTACATTCTGTATTCATTGTGTCGGGAGGGACCGGCGTCGTGGTTAGGCCATCGGTCTACAGGCTGGTAGGTACTGGTTTCGGATCCCAGTCGAGGCATGGGATTTTTAATCCAGATACCGACTCCAAACCCCGAGAGAGTGCTCCGCAAGGCTCAATGGGTAGGTGTAAACCAGTTGCACCGACCAGTGATCCATAACTGGTTCAACAAAGGCCATGGTTTGTGCTATCCTGCCTGTGGGAAGCGCAAATAAAAGATCCCTTGCTGCCTGTCGTAAAAGAGTAGCCTATGTGGCGACAGCGGGTATAAAGACAAATTCGGTGGGTACGTGACCTGGTGATGTGTTGACATTCTGTATTCATTATGACGGGAGGGGTATAAATAGAGAATAATACATGAGTGACCGTTAGATACCATTTATCTCACAACGAGTTGTTTTAAAATGTATCTAACGAGCGAAAACGAGTTTGATACATTTTTAAACAACGAGTTGTGAGATAAATGGTATCTAACGGACACGAATGTATTATTCTATTTCTTACATATCCGCAAATACCAGGTTTTAACATCTTTTTGGACTAAAAGTTATTTACAGCCGTTGCATTTGTAGCGAACTTACACATCACAAACACATGATTGTCGGGTTAACTATACGTCACAATGTAATCTATTTCCACCGTGTTGCTTTTCACTGGCTGCTTGGCACTGGAGACCTGGTCATCACCTAGGAGCAGCCAGTCGTATGTCATGAAATTGTTAATACACATTTGTGTGTCAGCAACCCATGTGTTATCAAAAATAATGCATGGTGTTCTCACCAACGGGTGTGTAAGAAAGACAAATTCAGTGGGTACGTGGTCTAGTCATGCATACAGTGGTAAAGCGCTCGCTCGATGCGCGGTCGGTCTGGGATCGATCCCCGTCGGTGGGCCCATTGGGCTATTTCTCGTTCCAGCCAGTGCACCATGACTGGTATATCAAAAAGAGTAATCGAAAAGAGTAGCCCATGAAGTGGCGAAAACGGGTTTCTTCTCTCAATATATGTGTGGTCTTTAACCATATGTCCAACGCCATATAACCGCAAATAAAATGTGTTGAGTGCGTATTTAAATAAAACATTTCCTTCCTTCCAACAAATAGTCTTAGAGGTAGGACTAAACGAAATAACATCCGGATGAGTCAAAGTTGGAGGTGCACGGAACTTTTCATCCCACAGATGACGCTACCAGTCATGGTCATAGTCATGGTTAGGTCATAGGGTTTAACCTGCACATTCAGAACAAGCTGTTGTAGCGCACGCCTGTCATGGGCGCAGGTGTCCACTTCCCCCGGCTCCTCCGTCCAGGACAGGAGGTTACCAGTCCTGTCATTGGTGATATGTACGAGTGTGTGTTGTGATAGATATGAGAGTGTGTTGTGATATATATGAGTGTGTTGTGATAGATATGAGTGTGTGTTGTAATAGATATGAGTGTGTGTTGTGATATATATGAGTGTGTGTTGTGATATATATGAGTGAATGTTGTGATAAATATGAGTATGTGTTGTGATAAATATGAGTGTGTGTTGTGATAAATATGGGTGTGTGTTGTGATATGTACGAGTGAATGTTAAATATGAATGTGTTGTGATATATATGAGTGAATGTTAAATATGAGTGTGTGTTGTGATAAATATGAGTGTGTGTTGTGATATATATGAGTGAATGTTAAATATGAATGTGTGTTGTGATATGTATGATTGAATGTTGTGATAAATATGAGTGTGTTGTGATAAATATGAGTATGTGTTGTGATAAATGTGTGTTGTGATATATATGAGTGTGTGTTGTGATAAATATGAGTGTGTGTTGTGATAGATATGAGTGTTGTGATAGATATGAGTGTGTGTTGTGATAGATATGAGTGTGTGTTGTGATAAATTGTAGCTTTATCTGGCCAGTAAATTCCTGTGTAATGTAATTCGAACTGATGTCAGTGTACCAACTAATAGTGTGCTAGAAACATGTGCGGGGTCCTACTAAAATAGCATGACAGGTTTTCTGAGGAACTTGGGTAGTCATAGATGCTATCATTATCTGTGAAATGAGGAGCTTAACCCCTAATGTTTTCTCCTTTAGGGTGAAGGGTGGTAGTATTTATATCCATGGTGTATATGTCGATTGATACGCTGCATGTAGGAGTTTTAGCCACATATGTTACTATTGTCGTCTATGGGATTTGATTTGGTGGTGTACACCCTATAGGAAACACTTCACAATTCATTAGTAGCAAGGCATCTTTAATATACACTTCCATGGGCCATCTGAACCCCCCCCCCCCCCCCCCCCGCCCCACCCTAAGCGTTCATATACACTTAACGGGTCACGCTAACTACTATGTTAATGTATATATGAACAATCGCTACTATAATTTTTTTTTACCTTCATAGCTGCTTCGACATGCCCGTTTTTACAGGATATACATGTATGTACTATTATATATTTTAGTATTATTTTATTTTATTTTATAATGTAAATAATCATATACTTAATTTTATTTGACACCCACTAGCTGATGTGTATGTTTGTGCTGGGGTGTTGTTAAAAATTCATTCATCCATTTATTCGACATTTTATTTACAACTTCTCTTTTAAAAAATATTTCATTAAAACATCCAATACGGAAAACCGACAGATTAAGACGCGACGTTACATCTTGAATTTGACAAACAATAGTTACTGGTAGCTATTTTAGTGCACGAATATTTTTTATGTACTTAATATGTTTTGCATCATCAATCGTGCCGGTTACTGACAATGGGTTATTACTGTACATAGTTCTGTGCTACTGTTATTCCCTGTCAGGCGCGGATCCAGTGGGAGGGTGCCGGTGACTGACAATGGGTTATTACTGTACATAGTTCTGTGCTACTGTTATTCCCTGTCAGGCGCGGATCCAGTGGGAGGGTGCCGGTTACTGACAATGGGTTATTACTGTACATAGTTCTGTGCTACTGTTATTCCCTGTCAGGCGTGGATCCAGTGGGAGGGTGCTGGACGTGCACATTTCAGTGGTATTCCGACATGTTCCGTTAAAGGGACAGACCCTAGTTTTTAAACACTACAGCATATGTTTGACTAGTAGAGCCGTTTATGATCACTGGAACCAAACATTACTTATATTTTATTCTTTAGATTATCCATTTCCGTAGAACCGAAGTGTTTCTGGTCATACTGGTTGTTATAGTACTAAAAATTGCATTTTTCATATTTTAAGAAACGCACGTGCGTCTGAGAAGTAGCGATTTATTGATATGAGTTGTAGAATATCTTTAAGGATATTTCCTGTTTTAACGTCACAGACTCTTCTTTCACTCTGTTGTAACTTTATCCAAATGAGTTACAGTTTTGTAAATGAACTAAATTTAGGGCCCATTTTTACCGGTTAAAACTAGGATCTGCGCCTTTAAGTTACGAAAATTGCAGAAGCCGTTACCATAACAACGTCAACATTACTTTGACGTGACGTCAACAATGCTTTAACGTTTTAATAATATGCTTATTAGTGTCAAAGCGATACTACGCAAATTCGTCCGAATATAGTTTAATTTCAGAAATGTGCGAAAAGATCGCTGTTTGACATTTATAATCATATTTATTTTAAATGTGTATAAATACAAAATGTATAAAGTATCTATGCACGGATATAATGCTACCTAATGATGACAGCTCACTACTGCATTGTTCTGTTCGAATATTTCATGCAAATGTTGGGTGGAGATATCAATAGAGGTGAGTGATTAAGTGATTGATTAATCGATTGTTTGTTTGTTTAATTGTTTCTTTCTAAGGACCGATGGAGTAGCCCCTTTATATTGTGGCGGGGCACCCACATTGGGAGGAGGAACCCAGCGGCGTAGCGTGATCTGGACCTGGAAGAGGGCGGGGTGGGGGGGGGGGGTTGGGTCGAATATGAACCAAGTGGACCTTTTCCATTTTGTTTTTGCACCACCAGAAACTCCATATTTATAACCCTGTATGTTTTAGTTCTGAAAGCGGACCATTGCTTCAACGGGGGGGGGGGGGGGGGGGGGGGGGGGGGGGGGGGGGGGGGGGGGGGGGGGGGGGGGGGGTTCGTACATTAGTAGCAAGGGATCTTTTATATATAGCCATGCTGGTCTTTGGTTGATCAAGACATTTTCGACTTCTTTACAAGTTCCACAAGGCAGATTTCAACCAAATTTGATCGTCTTGTTGCTGGGACAAGGTGTTTTTATTTTCTGGGCTGCTATGAGTCCAAGATTGCCCTGGCCTTTAACCATGACATGTTTGACTTCTCAAATTCCATCGTGCAAATTTCAATAAAATTTAGTACAAATGATCATTTCATGGAACTCACCAACTGTTGTTATTTTTAGGGTTGATTCAAAATCCATGGTAGCCATCATGGCCTCATATGCACCACCCCACAGACAGGATAGCACATGCCACGGCCTTTGATATATCAGTCGTGGGTGTACTGGCCGAAACGAGAAATAGCCCAATGGGCCCACCGACGGGGATTGTACAGAGGATGATTACTATACAGATAATACATCTTAGACAGTTTACTTTTAAATACTGTAGATGTCCCATTTAAGCGTTGCACCCACTACCTTGAAATTCTTGAATTTTGAAGAAAAAATGTTGAATATTTAAGAACATGTTTTTGAATATTCAAGAAAAAAATAATAACTAGTGTAGGTGAAAAAGGTTGAATATTCAGGAAAAAACTTGAATATTCAAGTTTTGTATTTGGGTATATAAAGTACTGGGTTAGTTAACCCATCTTAGTGTTTGGAGAACCATGGATCGCAAAAGCCCCATATGTACCTATTTTACATTGGGTGTAACAAATAAGGAAATACTGACCTTTCTTGCGCAGAAACACCATATAATAATAAGCCTCAGGACATTGAAAGGAGAAACATCAAGATTAAAATTATATAGAAGGAAAGCCCATTCTGATATAACCGAGGTGGCGTTATTAATCTTGGAGAAATGTGATTCTTCTGGTCGTCTCCACGAATATCGTTGGATGCAACGGCGATGCCAAGAAAAAGGGCTGGTAGTCGGAAAAGAGACTGTTAGAATACTAATGAGCATTTGTGACCCCACGGGTGTTGCAAAACGAAAGAAACGAAGACTATCACTACGTAACTATTATTCCAAAGGGCCCAATGCTTTATGGCACATGGATGGATATGATAAGATTAAACCCTATGGTATATGCATTCATTAGTAGGGCTGCTTAATCCCATTTTTTGGCGAAATCGTTACCGAGTTGAAGAAAGCACCAAATTTGGTACACATGACCCCTAGGGCCTACTGATCAGATTCAGAAGGGGTGCCACGAAATCGGAGGTCTGGATGACCTTCAAAATCAAGGTGACGCTCTTGAGGAAGGTGCCAATATGATCCTTGTACGAACAGTTGACACAGATGTCATCGTCATACTCGTTGGAATATTCTTCACTTTTAAATCAAGTCACCCTGAGGTCGAACTGTGGGTAGCATTTGGTTCTGGAAAATGGTTTCAATACTATTCCATCAACAGTATCTGCAAGAAGCTTGGAAATTTGAAGAGTCGAGCCTTATCTGTATTTCACTCTATAACAGGATTCGATACTACGTTGCAATTCTTTGGAAAGGGGAAGAAGAAAGCCTGGGAGTCATTATCCAAGTGTCACCGAGTCATTCTGCCACATGGCTAACCATCCGTTTCAGATCATTGAATTGGAAATGGCAATATTTGCTTCACTGGAACGATTCACATGCATTCTGTATGATAAGATCACCAACCAGAGCAGCGTAAATGACGAGACAAGTGCTCTTCTCAAAATCAACACATGGAATGGAGTCTACCTCCTACCCAGGCTGCATTACTGAAACAAGTCAACAGGGCACAGTACCAAGCAAGGATCTGGACCGATTGTCTTCAGCAGAACCAAATCAGCCTAGTCCCCAAGGTCATGGCTGGACAAAACATGACAATTCTTGGATGCTTGGACCCTCTTGCCAGAAGCAGCAACGGCCTGCATAGAATTTGTAAGATGCAGTTGCAAAGCTCAACCTTGGTGTCACAAACATTGCAGATGCAAATGGCAGGGCTGAAGTGTACTTCAATGTGCAAATGCGGTGGGTCTTGTGGAACATAAGTACATGGCTTGTAAAATCTAATTATGAAAAACTAACTGGCAGCTGATGCTATTGAGAATTTTGAAACCCATCATTGATTGATAATTACAACATGACAGATTGTTTTTTGCAAGTACATATACATGTAGGTTGTGATAATTTTCAGATATAAATTGTTTTAATTTTGTTCACGGGCATCGTTTTCAATTTCATCTTTGATGACCTTGAATAACCAAATGACTTTAGGTCATGACATTGACCTACATTACCAAGGTCATCTCAAGAGTATATTAGATACTAGGCTGAGAGTATAATACAGAAATATCCATGATCCTATGGGTTGACAAAAATCACTAATTTTGATTTTCATATTTTATAATTATGACCTTGACCTAGACCTTGACCTTGAAAAGAATGTCAGTACAACACAATTCGTAAGATATATTCCACATTGATATATCCTTTATCTGGATACCTTTGATGAAGAGTAGGGTGCTTAAATCTAGCCAAACATGAAAATCACAGTGTTATTGTGAAATGTGACCTTGACCTAGAGTGAAGGTCATCCGTACCCCCGATTTCGTGGCACCCCTTCTAAATCTAATATGTACCCCCTAAGGATCATGTGTGCCAAATTTGGTGCTTTCTTCACGTCGGTATCGATTTTTTGATTAAGCAACCCCACTACATGGGTGTGTTGATGGATTCTCACGAGCTATCATATGGCTTCATGCATCTACCACTAATAATAACCCCAAAGTTATAACAAGCTACTTCATAGACGCTGTGAAAAGATTGAAAGGATGTCCAGAACGAATAAGGTCCGACAAAACAGTGGAGCAATTACAAAAGTTCTTAAGATGGGAACATACTGATAGATTTTCTCGTGACAATTATTGAATAGCTTTATTTACGGAACACGTGTTCATACTGAGCGAATTGAATCATGGTGGGGAATACTACGAAAGCAATGCATACAATATTGGATGGACACATTCAGAGATTTGAAAGAAGAAGGTTACTACACCGGGGACCTGATCGACAAGAGCCTTATTCAGTTCTGCTTCCTTGAGATAATTCAGGTAACAGTTGATAAATGTATTATGATATTGTATCATAGCGTTGAACATCGTTTATTATAGTTTATTCTAATACAACTAAAATTTTTCATTGGTTAATTTTCGTGATAAATCAGACGATTCAAGGCCGTAGCTAGGATTGTTTTTTTTTAAATTTTTTTTTTTTTTTTTTTTGGGGGGGGGGGGGGGGGCAGTTTATAGTCTAAAACTCCTGTCACGGGGATTCTATAATTCCCGTAACTGAATAAAACACGATTATCAAAATATCTCTCCTAACTATATCTATTAGATCTCTCTGTAACAGGCTGTTAACCCTAGTATGGCTCGTCTAGGTATGATCAGAGATACGATCTTATATAAGTATATATTATTATAGCACGTTAGTTCTCTAGAAAACACAACAAAAACACAATACACTTTGGAATCTGTATTAATCTACGCTGACAAATGTACAGCCGTAGTAGTAAATTAATAACAGCAATAATAACAACCCAGAACTGATCACTTAATTAGTTAATCTCTAGGTGTCTAGTTACACAATATGCGAATCACTTCACCGTTACACCACACCCACACGTGTGATAATTGAGAAACGCTTACAGGAGAAGTTAATTAATAAAGGAATTACAACACCATTCCTAACCGGTTAATTTATAATTAACCCTTACTACTCGTTCAGTAACGTGTGATAATTTAGAACGCTTCTTGGGGAACTTAATTAATAAAGGAATTACAGCTCTATTCCTAACGGGTTAATTTTTAATTAACCCTTAACTACTCTTTCAGTAATCTGTAACACAATATTAATACTGGTACCTATCAAAATAAAGACAATAACCTACAGTTTACCTAGGGTCTTCTAGGATGACTGGCTAAGCTTTATATTACCAAATACTCATATAATGTTAGAACAAGAAGTCTACGATTTACTTCGTCAGATGACCGAAGACACTGTCTAAAGAATATTGGTATAATACAGTACTAAAATATTTAAAGTCACATCAATCACATCAAGGTTATACACAGAGCAGAAATGATATTTACCAAGTCCTAACGGACTACGTTCGTGATCCCCTCGAGCCGTCCTAATTCGTTCTCCTCGACATCTCTAAAACACTAGCTATTTATTATAAATCAGGATTTTGCCTGGAAGTACAAGGCGGTACCTCACGTATCATCTCATGGTCTGACTCTACTAGAGTCGGTATTATTTCTCTCTGATCGTCAGACTTACTGACGCCATCGTCGCCAAAATCACGGTTGTAAAACCGCACTCGCAGAGGTATTACGTAACTACTCGCCACATGGCCTCCGCAGCTGGACTAAGTGCATATTGGAATGTCCGATCGTGCGAAGTATTACGTAACAAGTTGCCCATCTGGGCTACGGGCAATAAACTGCACACGGCCCTCTAACACAATTAAAATCGCCACAGGCGAAACAAATTTAAGAGCATGTACCGTGACACACCCCCACCTCAAAAAGGATATTTCCTCTACTCTAGGAATAGGGAAATATACTACATTAAAACAAAAAGGTGCGTTAACCGACGCATACGGGCATTTATAACACATGTAATAATAAGGTGACTACCAGTAATCACACTGAGTCTCTGAGTCCCTGGTATACAAAATAAAATATATATAAACAAAACAGAAATAAAGAATGTCAACACATTATCATAACGTTCAACTTCGGGACAGGGCATCAGCGATTACATTGGATGTGCCCTTGATATGTCCAATGGTAATTGGGAATTCCTGCAGAAGAAGACTCCATCTCAAAACTCTCTGGTTGGAGGCTTTCATTAGGATGGTCCAGTCCGTCTTCGTCTTCTGGGAACAGCACAGCTCCAGCACCCACGTCACTGGCACCCACAGCTAGCTTGAACGGCATTCGGTAGTCTCGTGCTGCCATCACGGGAGACGAGTAGCGCATCTGCTTGATACGGTCGAATGACTTCTCGCATTCACCTGACCAATGGAACTTCGTTTCCTTCCTTTTCAGCGTCGCACGTTTTCCAGGTTTTCTCCGATAGGCATGCTGTCGAATCGGTGTAGCGTTGGGTTCCAAGCGCACATCTTGGCTTAAGGTATTGGTAACCGTTGGAAGGTCCCGACAAATGGAAACATTGTCTTGTATCAATGTAGTCAGCTTTGCTCGCTGGGGGTTCAAGTCTGCTAGAATCTGGCCGTTGGCCAACTTGATCTCCGCAGTCTTGACGTCATCACAGGAAATTGAGTGTCTCTCAATTTGGACCGGTCTCTCTGGAACTATCGGCAGTCTGTCAAAATAACCTTTTAGCAAATTGGTGTGACAATACCTACGTTTCCTAACCCTATCAGGAGTGTTTATCACATACCCTGTCTCATTAACCCGTTTGTGCACAACATAGGGCCCGAAATACCTGTTCTGCACAGAACCCCGTTTAATGGGAAGGTACAGCAGCACCTTATCCCCTGGTTTAAATTCCCGACTCCTAGCCTTCCTATCAAACACTGATTTTATTTTGCTCTGAGCATGGCTCAGTTGCTTCCTAGCTAGTTCGGTCGCCGGCAACCTCCTATCCCTAACTCTTTTATTCATCAATACTCTCTCAGTTAACAATGTAGTGCGAACTGCCAACAATTTTGGATCAGCCCCCTGCTCTAGAACTAACTCTTGTCTATTACAAGGTAAATCCCCTCTATCAAAGACAACTGGTTCAATTCCCCTCTGCGGGAGATCAACAGGTTCCACCACATTTAATTCCTCAGTTGACTTATCTACCATATTACTGATAACCTCATCCACTCCAATATCATAGCTAACACACGTATCAGACAAATCACAAATATCCTCTGCGTCTTGTGCTAACCTACTGGTCATATCCCTAGTCATTACACACGCAGGATATTTAATCTCATCAACCTCACACTCTTCTATTGGTAACGTGCTGTCTTTAATTAACAGTTGGTCACATTTCGGCTGACAACACTGACTAGTCAAATCATTTCCCAACAAAACTCCTATGTTTTCAACAGGCAAGTCCTTCACAACACCCATAATGACTGGTCCCGTCACAAACTTCAAACACAAGAAAACCTTATGTAACCTGACAACCATCTTTTCTCCAGTAACCGAGGTTAAAACCAAACTACGTCCTTTGTCTGAATTTTCAATACCAGCTAAACACTCTTGCGTTATCAGACTCTGACTACACCCGGTATCTCTATAGATTGATATTGCCTTAGGACACAACTCTTGTTTCACATCACAAACCATACCAGTGGACACATACGGGTTTACTTTCTCTGCCATGGGACTAACCATTAACTCTCTCGCTAACGGAGCTGACCTCACTAAACCGACCACTTGCGCATTATCGCGTTTCCTTTAAAAACAGTCCCCGATAAGATGGTTATCCTTTTTACAGTAACTGCAATGTGGACGAAAAGTTCGTGCATTGGCTGATAATGCAGGCCTATCCTTACTTTGCCCACCAGGTACATTCCTTGCCTGACTAGCTGACCAACTAGATGACTCTCCCCGATAGTTACTTTCCCGGGAAAAACCTGGCTGAAATTTCTTCTTATCACCCTGTTGTAAAGAGCTACCCGGTACTGCCTGAGCTTTGTGTATTAACACGTAATCATCTGCCACTATGCCTGCCTCCTCTATCTTTTTGACATCACGATCCTCTAAATGAATACGTAAGCTAACTGGTAATCCATTTTTAATGTCCTGTAAGATCAACAACTCCCGTAACTCGGTATATGACTACCTGATGAGAAACAACCCATTTATCAAACATCCCTGCCTTCTTAGCCACAAACTCACTATAAGACTGACCCTGCGTTTTTCTCAACTCGCTATACCGTAAACGATAATCCTCAGGTCGTAATTCATAAGCCCTCAACACTGCAGCCTTAACTAAGTTGTACTGACTTGCTCGCTCATCACTCATTGAACTATAAGCTATACTAGCCTTCCCCTTAAACTTAGACACGGCTAACAATGTCCACTTAGACTCCGGCCAATTTAGCTGCTTAGCGGCCCGTTCAAAAAGTTTAAAGAACATGTCTACCTCCTCGTCATCAAATACCGGCACTGATCTATAAGCCTCCGACATGTTAAACCCATTTCCGGCTTCTCGTCTGACTTCTTCAGTATTCAACTTTAACTCATGTTCCACTTTTAATTTTTCTAACTGGAATTCTCTATCCCTCTCTTCTCTATCTCTCTCTCTCTCTCTATCCCTCTCTTCTCTTTCTCTCTCTCTCTCTCTTTATCCCTATCTTCTTTTTCTCTATCCCTATCTTCTCTTTCTCTCTCCCTCTCTCTATCTAATGCACGTTCTTCTCTTTCGTACTCAAGTCTTTTAAAAGCTAAACGTTGTTCCATACTCAAGTCACTTATCTCTATCTCTGGAACAATCTCACTTTCTTCCATAACAGGACTATCGCCAAAAACTTCCTGGATAATAATTGTCCTTATATCTCCTAAGGTTTTAGCTGATGTTAAATCAATTTCTCGCTCACCCGCGATTTCAACTAACTCGGCCTTACGTGCTCGCTTAATCTCCACTACACTGAGCGTAGGCCTATCCAGCAAATTCTTATCCATGTTTAGATATGACGCACTTAATATTAATTAATTTTCTAGTGAACAACGTGCTACTTCTGGTAAATTTGTAAAAATAATTTATAAAGCCCCCATTTACAAACAATACTTTTTTAAATATGCATGTCCCGTTTCAGATCCGGGACGAGCGCCCCAATTTTCTACTCCTGTCACGGGGATTCTATAATTCCCGTAACTGAATAAAACACGATTATCAAAATATCTCTCCTAACTGTATATCTATTAGATCTCTCTGTAACAGGCTGTTAACCCTAGTATGGCTCGTCTAGGTATGATCAGAGATACGATCTTATATAAGTATATATTATTATAGCACGTTAGTTCTCTAGAAAACACAACAAAAACACAATACACTTTGGAATCTGTATTAATCTACGCTGACAAATGTACAGCCGTAGTAGTAAATTAATAACAGCAATAATAACAACCCAGAACTGATCACTTAATTAGTTAATCTCTAGGTGTCTAGTTACACAATATGCGAATCACTTCACCGTTACACCACACCCACACGTGTGATAATTGAGAAACGCTTACAGGAGAAGTTAATTAATAAAGGAATTACAACACCATTCCTAACCGGTTAATTTATAATTAACCCTTACTACTCGTTCAGTAACGTGTGATAATTTAGAACGCTTCTTGGGGAACTTAATTAATAAAGGAATTACAGCTCTATTCCTAACGGGTTAATTTTTAATTAACCCTTAACTACTCTTTCAGTAATCTGTAACACAATATTAATACTGGTACCTATCAAAATAAAGACAATAACCTACAGTTTACCTAGGGTCTTCTAGGATGACTGGCTAAGCTTTATATTACCAAATACTCATATAATGTTAGAACAAGAAGTCTACGATTTACTTCGTCAGATGACCGAAGACACTGTCTAAAGAATATTGGTATAATACAGTACTAAAATATTTAAAGTCACATCAATCACATCAAGGTTATACACAGAGCAGAAATGATATTTACCAAGTCCTAACGGACTACGTTCGTGATCCCCTCGAGCCGTCCTAATTCGTTCTCCTCGATATCTCTAAAACACTAGCTATTTATTATAAATCAGGATTTTGTCTGGAAGTACAAGGCGGTACCTCACGTATCATCTCATGGTCTGACTCTACTAGAGTCGGTATTATTTCTCTCTGATCGTCAGACTTACTGACGCCATCGTCGCCAAAATCACGGTTGTAAAACCGCACTCGCAGAGGTATTACGTAACTACTCGCCACATGGCCTCCGCAGCTGGACTAAGTGCATATTGGAATGTCCGATCGTGCGAAGTATTACGTAACAAGTTGCCCATCTGGGCTACGGGCAATAAACTGCACACGGCCCTCTAACACAATTAAAATCGCCACAGGCGAAACAAATTTAAGAGCATGTACCGTGACAACTCCTCAAACGGTTAAGAAGAGAAGTTTCTTCAAGTTCCGATAATTTTTACCGGATTTGCACCCTTGCTAGCTACGGCCCTGCGATTTATGTAGGCCTACGCTGTCAAGGGCAACAAGGATTTAACCACAGCAAGATTTTTACTTTTCAGCACTCGTTCTGCTGCATATCGGCCTCGGTGGCGTCGTGGTTAGGCCATCGGTCTACAGGCTGGTAGGTACTGGGTTCGGATCCCAATTGAGGTATTAATCCAGATACCGACTCCAAACCCTGAGTGAGTGCACCTCAAGGATCAATGGGTAGGTGTAAACCACTTGTACTGACCAGTGATCCATAACTGGTTCAACAAAGGCCATGGTTTGTGCCATCCTGCCTGTGGGAAGCGCAAATAAAAGATCCCTTTCTGCCTGTCATAAAATAGTAGCCTATGTGGTGACAGCGGGTTTCCTCTAAAAACAGTGTCAGAATGACCATATGTTTGACCTCCAATAGACGATGATAAGATAAAAAAAAATCAATGTGCTCTAGTGACGTCGTTAAATAAAACAAACTTTACTTTCGTTCTGCTGCCGTCTAGCCCTATTTGTGCTGTTTTCGGTAGTGTCTTAATTCCGTGGGTTCCATTATGTTAAAATAATTTATTTAATAATTTGTATAAAACTGCTAACCTGGGATGAAATTTATATTATATTATTATTATTATTATTATTATTATTATTATTAGCCATTTTAATTTTTAATATGGAACACTCGATCTGCGGTTGTCTGGCCTCGTATGTTGTCTTTTGGAGTAAATCAGTTCCGCGACACCTATTATTTAAATAGTGAGACAAATAATCTGTATACAAATTACTAATCTCTTCATATAAAAGGTTTATTTGAAAAACAATACAAAATAACACTATTTTTCATTGAATCGTTTAAGATGTGTTTTCAGGTTAAAAGTTTAGAAGACCAATATGAAACTAATTTGACCATTTTTGGTTTGCAAAAGTTGCAAGTTATTATACAATGCAACCTTTATTGGGTGTAACATGGGGTAAGGGATGAATGTTTTACCCAACAGACATGTCTTTAAGTAATAAATTATACAAAACCATCTAAATACAGTCAATGTGAACTCTGCTACTGTCTGTATACATGTATTTATTTATATATTTATGTACTGGTTTTACACTTAAGATTAAACTATTTAGAGTTGGGAATTTATTTATGGATTTAAAAATAATATCTTGACCTGTGTAATCAGTTCCCAAGCATGCCGGCAAGAACTGGAGGTTCAATTTTGCAGAGAGCACACATGGGCAGGAATTAATGGTACATGTATCTACTGGTACTGGTCACTTCCATTTTACCCTTTTATAATTGATTCATCGACTAACGTGAGAGCCCCCCTCTTAGGAATCTGGCCTTTTATAAGGAACAAACACCAGGGCTCACCCTGTCCATTGACAAATTAGCCAGCTGCTAATTTTCATGCAAAGTAGCTACAACATTTAGTTTTTGACAAATAAAATGTTCTTTAAATTAGTCACTTTTGAATAAATTTTGAGTAAACTCTCGACATATATATCTGAAAATTGGCTAAAACTAAATGTATTTCAGTGTGAGCCCTGCAGCATCTATATGTAATGACCAATCACTATGGTGCAATAGTGTGTTATCATAAGGGACACAGATTCATCAAAAGGTGGCAGTTCAGCATCTATATGTAATGACCAATCACTATGGTGCAATAGTGTGTTATCATAAGGGACACAGATTCATCAAAAGGTGGCAGTGCAGCATCTATATGTAATGACCAATCACTATGGTGCAATAGTGTGTTATCATAAGGGACACAGATTCATCAAAAGGTGGCAGTTCAGCATCTATATGTAATGACCAATCACTATGGTGCAATAGTGTGTTATCATAAGGGACACAGATTCATCAAAAGGTGGCAGTTCAGCATCTATATGTAATGACCAATCACTATGGTGCAATAGTGTGTTATCATAAGGGACACAGATTCATCAAAAGGTGGCAGTTCAGCATCTATATGTAATGACCAATCACTATGGTGCAATAGTGTTTGTAAAAGGAGGTTCAGGATGCACTGACTGGAATATTATGAGTTAGCGTATGAGTTAGCGTATACATGCAATATTATCGGAGTGATATTTGCCACTGAAAAAAGGTTGGTGGTGCTAACCCCCTCTAAATCCACCCCTGAAAAAAGAATACTTAACTTTTCTGCTAAAAACATTAACAGTCACTAAAAACAAAAGGCAGTAAAACAAATAAAATTTGTTTGCGATAGAATGGTTACAAGCTAATATTCAGTTTCTCAAATCAGACGCGTAACACACGTAACAAAGTTATGTAACACACGTAACACTACATTTTAATGATTTGGAAAACAAATATCTGAGTAATAAGATTATTCTTTTCTGATAAATATTAACTTACATATTGGTGATTAAAAGCAACATACACAATTGTATTATGACTTGTAAACTCACAGAACTTTGGCAACTTTCAAATCTGATAGAAAAATGTCTGTCGTGCGAATGTAACACACGTAACGCCATTACAAATATGTTTGAAATTTAGCCAATGTTTCTTGTTTTATTTTGTGAAGTACTAAAGTAGGATTATTACTAATCAGTAGGTTATAACAGGAGCCCTTTCATAGATTTCTAATTTACACACATTTTCACCCAAAGTGAGTCTGAAGTGTAACACACGTAACGTGGAATTGGCCTAAAACGTCATATTTTATTTTGAATAATTTTTTATCCATAAACAATAACGCTCATTAAGACAACTTGCCCGTATAAAATGGTGTCATCAGATATGACGTTCACTGACGACGTAATTTTTTTTACGTTCATCGAAAAATGAACAAACTCCCCGTTTCTACGTCTGGACCAATGGGATGACGTTACGTTGTAATGAATGTAACAGAAATTTAATTATAGGCATATGAGCCTACATTCGCGTGAGTATGGTGCTGGTGCTTACCAACATAATGGCTGATTATTCAAAACATAGTAATACCATATATTTTATCACTTTTAGTCTCAAAACTCCAACAAGTTGAACAACATATCACACAACAAAGAGATAATAAATTTCCATGTAATAATAACCAAGGTCCAATGTCATGGCCAAACATTCGTTGGTGAATAACAAAACCAAGTATTTTATATCTGACGTATACTAGCATCATAAATCGCTAATTAGTTGGATATCATCTAGAACAAATCATAGTGTTTTACTAAGAATAAATGAAAAACTGTTAGTTTGACTTCAACCAACATGTAACCTGTAGTTTAAATTCAAGCTAGGTTCATTTCCATGCTTTCTTTGTTGCTGAGCAATATTTCCCAGTCGGCCCGAAAGTCAGGGAAACTAGTGTAGGTAGAAGGTATCTCTAACACAGCACCACATGTATGTGCTGTTGGAACTCTGCCCGCACCATGACGTGTCACAAACTCGACTGTAATTCGGTCGACACAGATAACGTCTGATGCCGTCATGAACCGTAGCAGCAAACACAATTGCTGATAGTTCCTGCTCTTGATAAATGTTACGAGGTAGTTGAAAGACGACTGCTCTTCAGATGTTGAGGGATTGCAATGGAGCAACTTCACAACGTTTGTGACTGTTGGCTTCAGCTGATCATATCTGTCAAAATTGACTTTAGATCCGGGAAGTGGTTCTTCAGACCAACTCCAGCAACTTTAGTGATGTTATCAAGGGCGTATTTGCACTCCTGGATGAGTACTTTATGTGCCACTTTTATAACAACGGGCACGATTTCTTCTGCTTTGGGTGAAACCCGCACCTGGGCTTGCTCCAGTATATCAATCAATTCATCTTCGTCGTAATCCTCTCCTCCTAGGGCAGCTTGAACAACATGTCTCTCTGTAGGCGTCAAAAATTCCACATATGAGGACTTCAGTATCTCCGGCGTAACTGCTGCTTCGCCGTGGACTACTGCTGTGATGAAGGCCATGGAGAGTTGTACTGGGAAGTGCCCATGGTCATTCATCCCTTTCAGGAGGATTCTTCCTACAGCCATCCACTCTTCCATGCCATAGTTTGGTGTCAGGCATGGCACCCGTTGTGTATCTCCTTCCGCTGTCTTCTGGAGGAATGACGTCCAGAACGCAGTATAAGCTTCTCTGGACACCCCTCTCTGGTCTTGCCCCTTCTCATCCACAAAGGTTACACTCGGTGAACTATCCACTATTGAAGGATTTTTGAAGATGTAAACCATGTCCTCTTGAATAGTAGCCCGGTGTAATCGAACCTCACTTTTAGTTTCATCTGTGTCTGTGTTCGTCATTGGAGGTGTGTTCAGCAATTCATTTATTAAGTCATCTGCTTCCTGTGAATAGGGAAGGGTTTCATCAAACAGTGAATCATCAATGACGCTGGCTACATCTAACAATGTAACATCTGCAGTGTTGGTGGCAAGGACTACATCCATCGAAGGGACATCTGTGGTGTTGGTGGTAGGGACTGCATCCATCGAAGGGACATCTGTGGTGTTGGTGGCAGGTTTTTTTTGCAGTGGCAGCCAGATAAAAGCGTAATTTTGACAACTTTGTGATTTCTCTGTGTCACTCATCATTGTAATACATGTTTCATCAATCTGAAAATAGAAAAAAAACAAAAAAACATGCAAGGGGCCATTCAAATATTACGTAACGCTAAGGGAGTGGGGGGGGGGGGGGGGGGTGTAAAAAAAACCCAAGCGTTATGTGGCGTTACAAGGGGTGGGGGGGGGGGGGTGTATTGAACAGCGTTATGTAACACAATTTTGTTTTCTCTTAAACGTGCCATGCCATGACAACAATATATAATGCAGGTTTTTAGAGGTAAATGTAAACCCAAAACAATAATAAATCAAGCTGAAATGCTTTAATACACCAGACATTTTAATATTGTATTTATATGTTTTCCCCAAGGAGATTCTCAGGATTCAGGGTCTGGTATAATGTTTCTTTGTCAACCATGATGGTGATGAATCAAAATGGCGCAGGTGGAAAACCCGCGTTTTGGGGGGGGGGGGGGGGGGGGTCATCGTACAACAATGCGTCACTTTAATGACGTCATCGTAATACACATGGGTATAAATAAACATTGCCACGTTACTTTGTCTGTGTATTTTGGGGGGGGGGGGGTATCCGAGCGTTACGTAATTTTTTAAAAAAATTTTGGGGGTGTGTGTGTGTATGGTCTAGCGTTATGGGGCGTTACAAGGGGGTGGGTGGGTGTCTAATTTTGACCAAAATAGCGTTACGTAATATTTGAATGCAACAGTACAATATTTTAAGGATATATGTAAAACAATTCCTCGACACCCACGACCCTCGACCATCGACTCTCGACCCACAGGGAAAATTGTTTTCAAACCATTTCCAACTGATTTTGAAAAACGAAAATCGCATCATCGCACCACTTTTTGCATATTCGGTATTTTTGATCACCTTAGACAATTGTCAACTGCATAAGAATCTGACGGTCTAATCTTAATCTCCTACACCTAAAGTTAGGTAGTAGATTCATGAAATTACAGAAATTTAATAATATAGCATAAATGTATAGAACTATTAGAGGGGGATCTACCGTATTGTCAGATTGCGTGCATTGGTATAGAATACCGGTGGGGACAATCAAAAATGCTTATTGCGAATTGCTTATTCACATATCCCAGAAGAACATTCCACAACCATACTTAACACTGATTAAATAAGCAATTGGCAATAAGTCAGTGTTTTTGGATAGTTTATTATTATACCATGAAACTATTCAACAACTACATAGAATTTCCCAATAAGCAATTCCCAGTTGAACCCCCGTATTCCATACATTGGTTTCGATCGTAGGTTTAGCTTTCGTTTCAGTCCAGGGTGCGGCCATCATCTGCCCAAACGTAAATTCAACAGCTGTGTGGGTCGGGGGTCGGGTTGTTTATTATTATTATTATTATTTTTTTTTTATTATATTTTTACAATGTTAAACACATCATTCTATGAGCATGACAGTGTAACTAAATTATATTTCCTTACATCCTTAATCAATTTTTAATTACATGATAAATATTTTTGATAACAAATCTTCTCCAAACGAATCTTTTCCAACATTTCTTCTTCAACACCTTGATCTGTGAGAAATTCTTCCATCTTCTTTCTTGATCAACAGTCATCAGCAGTCAACCTGGATACTGCTGTACATACAGCGTTCTAACTGGCCTTTAAATTAATCTATATTGAAAAGATTCTAGTAAACAATTTTCTTGAATATTCAAGATTGTAAAAAGAAGTTATATGGCCCTAATGGGATTCAGTATTATTTTTTGTTGAATATTCAACTTTTTTTCTTCTTGAATATTGTAACACAATACCCTCACATTAAAGGAACAGATAGCTAACTAATTTCTCCTGACATTAAAGGAACGACGATGGCCAGCGGAAGTCAGTCCAGAAATCTCCGAACTAATTCTCCTGACATTAAAGGAACAGCGATGGGCCAGCGGTGGTCAGTCTATAATTCATATATGAACTTTCTGGACGTTTGCGAGATGACCGCGTACGACTGTGTTGACGGACAGATCCGGCCTCAACCGACCAATGTCGCTGCATAACCCGCATACCTTCCTCGTGCCAGTAGTGTTTAAAAGAAGAGCCAGCAAGCTCTATCGACAGTCTTTTCTCAACCACGAAAAGCTCCGGCCAACGGCAATCCAAGAATCAGCTACTTTGTTGACCCAGCCGGTCGTTATACTTTCTGACGAAAGTAAAACTGAAACATCCGACGATAACGTGAGGCAGATGCAGTTCCTGTGAACATTTTATCCCGAACCACGATCATCCTATCAGTTAACTCTGTGACGAGAACCCAGAGAAGAACTGAACTATACCTTGTGAAATGTGTAACTTATAACCTATTAAAATGTTCCTTAATTTGATCGATCTTCCGAGTTTATCAACCGTTGTACGAGTGTTTCACAACGCGCGCTCGTACAGCGACGACTATAAAAGAGTACTACCACTATACGAATCATCGAGTGTCACTAACCATACGACTGGTAGTGGCACAATATTCAAAAAAAATTCTTGAATATTTAAGAATTTTCTTGAATATTCAAGATTGTAAAAAGAAGTTGTATGGCCCTAATGCATCCGTCCCTGATAGCTATGACAAAATTATAACACCCACCCCCACCCACCCCATTCTCTATCACCAACTTTACAGCCTCGTTGTGACCCCTTCTCGATTTTACGTTGGATCCGCCACTGATCCATCCCTGCCAGTTATTACAATGTTCAAAAATAGCAAAATTACCACACATATACACCCCCCACCATCATCACCCCCCACCACACCATCAACTCTTTTCCATCGCCAGCTTCACAGCCTCGTTGTGACTCCTCGATTTCACGCCTGGGATACTTTACAACGATCAAATTTCAGTCTGCTATAAATATGTCAGCATTGATGGATCCAGGACATTCAGAATGGGAAGGGGGGCATGTGTCTTCGATTTCACGTTTTGTCCGACACTGATTGTGCATCCCCCCACCCCCCCCCCCCCCCCCCCCCCCACCCCTAGGTAGCGCGCCATGTCAGTATTTTAAATGGATTACCTAAGTTTTACTTTAGCTCCACGCACACAGCCGACCGGTTTCTTTGAGATTCTAATTAAACGACTGACTGTCGTTTTACGGTCGTCGCAGCACCGGTCGCAGCAATTTTACGGTAATTACCCACACACTCTGCGGTAATAGGCTCTTTCGTACAAACATAAAATGTAGTAAGTACTTTTACAATAACCCCGTGCGGAGAGCATTTAAAGCTGCAAGTTCTCTTCCCATCTTATGATATCTATTACTAATACAAAACACGAAGATATCTAAGTTTAAGTTTATTTTGTTTAACGACACCATTAGAGCACATTGATTTATTAATCATTGGCTGTTGGCTGTCAAGCTATCGTTTTTGGGTGTTTTTTTTTTTGGGGGGGGGTGTTTGTTTTTGGGGGGGTTTTGGGGTGGGTTTTTTTTTTTTTTTTTTTTTTTTTTGGGGGGGGGTTGTTGTTATATGGACCATCCCACAGACAGGCTAGCAGATGCCACGGCCTTTGATACACTAGACATGGTGCATTGGCTACAACGAAAATAGGCCTACCAACGGGGATCGATCTTAGATCGACTGCGTACCAGGATAGCAAATGCTAAACACAACGGTAACTGCAATTTAAATAAACTCGGGCTTTTTCACCCATCTCTAAAGTACTGCCGCTATTTTCAACAACACAGCAAAACAAAAATGTAATTGCTCTGTACCTTGTTTTATATATAATTACATATATACTTACTTTCCGTCAACGCTACATGGCAATCTGATCGGATATCCAGACACGTAAGACCGATTATCCAGACACGTAAGAACGATATCTTGGATATCCAGACACGTAAGGACGATATCTTGGATATCCAGACACGTAAGAACAATATCTCGGATATCCAGACACGTAAGAACGATATTTCGGATATCCAAACACATAAGAACGATATCTCGGATATCCAGACACGTAAGAACGATATTTTGGATATCCAGACACGTAAGAACGATTATCCAGACACGTAAGAACGATATCTCGGATATCCAGGCACGTAAGGACGATATCTTGGATATCCAGACACGTAAGAACAATATCTCGGATATCCAGACACGTAAGAACGATATTTCGGATATCCAAACACATAAGAACGATATCTCGGATATCCAGACACGTAAGAACGATATTTTGGATATCCAGACACGTAAGAACGATTATCCAGACACGTAAGAACGATATCTCGGATATCCAGGCACGTAAGGACGATATCTTGGATATCCAGACACGTAAGAACAATATCTCGAATATCCAGACACGTAAGAACGATATCTCGAGGGGGCAGGGGACGATTCAGGATTTGGTAAAGGGGTCATAAAATTCTAGAAAGGGCAATTTGAGTTCGTCAAAGGCAAATTAGTGAAACTCCCTAAGGACTCGAGATCTGTAGAGCTTCTACCGTTTGGGAGCTCCACTCATTTGCCATCGACAATCAATCGCCGTTCTTAGAATTCGTTTATTTGATTATTTTGTTTTATTGTCCCTAGACCATTAAACAGTGCCAGGGTTGGGGAGCCCTGATACACCGCCTTACAATTTATCTTAAAATTAATATTCATACATGTGTAAACATGCATACATATATACAAACATACACACATACATACGCATACACGCACGAACGTACGCACTCACATTACATTCTATTCTGATATATGCAGGTATAAATCAAAATAAAATAGTACTTCCTTTTATGCACGCCTTATGGTCCAGGACTTTTAAAAAAGAAAAAGAAAAAAGGGTAACAACGAGATAAGAAGAAGAAGAAAAAGAAGGAAAACAAGAAGAACAAGAAGAATAAAAAAAGAAGAAGAAGAAGAAGACGAAGAAAAACCTAAAGTTGATAATGAGTAACGAAGCAGAATTAAACTGATGATAATAACAGGAACAGCAGTCGGGCCTGTGTTGGAATGTTATATGAACATGCAATTACAAAAAGTTTTTACTTTGAGTACATCGTTATCTAAGTGTAATTCCTCCGGCCATGGAATCGCGAACTGGCTATGTCAGTACCTGAATCCATGGTTGGCGTGCCTGAACCGTAAGGATGTGGGCACGTTAAAATAGTTCCCTTCCCTTTTAAGTGTAATGGGTTTTTTTCTCTTTCTTTCACTATATAAAAAGGTTGAGCCATTGTGCCCATTCTTTATTGTGCCCGTTCTTAGAATCCTAGATTCACTCCCAGAGTGGTAGCATTAATCGTAATTTATTTTACTTTTAGTTGCTTTTATTTTTTAACGTTGTTTGTTATTGTTACAGCAGTTTATTCATCCATGTCCGTACTGCCCTGGAACACAGCTGGGTGTATACATAGGACACCCAATGAAAACACTGCTGCAGCACTGTGGCCATTTCCGTGTGTTTACCTGTCTCGTGGTAACATCTGCGAACGCCACGTTTCATGTACAGCGAGTAATCGGTCATTTACGTGATTCGTGTAGATCTAGTGGGCGACCTGTTTAACATTCGCCGCCCTCTTATATAGGTGTGTATGTTTTATTGTGTACTTGGCGACACTTTACTCAGATGTCGGGTGGAATTAACCACGAGTAAAACACTCGCGTAAAATAAGAAAAAACTTAGAGAAACGAATCACAAACATAAGTAGCAACAATACAGGATTTGGGCCCCAATCCAACCCCACTCCTCCATTTAAAATTTTAGTTTTCTGGGTTTTTTTTTTCTTTTAAAATGTTTCCCAAGAAATGTTTGGTTTCTTGTTCATACACTTATAAACAGAACATAGAGCAACTTGTGTAGAGTGTATACACTAATGCGTGATCAGGATGGAAGAGAACGTTTGTGTGTATGTTTTGTTTAACGACACCACTAGAGCAGATTGATTTATTCAACATCGGTTATTGGATGTCAAACATTTGGTAATTATGTGCTCTAGTGATGTCGTTGAACAAAACAAACTTTAACCGTCTGTAAAAATGCCAATCATGTACAATAACGTGTAAAAGCCAATGGCGGGTTGTAGATATATGTGGTAGGGTGTACATCTAGAGTGCGATAGACTGTAGGATCGAGCCACCTCGGTGGACACAGGGTTTTATGGGGTGTTTCTGCCGTTGCAGTCAGTGTCAACAGATGGGGACACCAAAAGCTGTGGTATGTGCTGTGTTGTCTATGGAAAGTACGATATGCCATGGTTTTTGGCAGTAGTAACAGATGTGTCGGTAGCAGATTTTTTAATTCTCTCGATCAAGTGTCGAAAAAAAACCCATACGTTAAACACAAATTTGCGCGGATGTCTGGCAGTTTTGTAAGACCCACATTACATTACTACAGTGTGACAGTTTTGTGATTCCCACATTACATTACTACAGTGTGACAGTTTTGTGAGACCCACATTACATTACTACAGTGTGACAGTTTTGTGAGACCCACATTACATTACTACAGTGTGACAGGCGGGCAGCAGTGTTTCAATGACAATCGATTTTCACAGCTGTCCACACGCCATGGGGAGACAACTGTTAACCCGTCGGTCACAGCATTTATTATTGGAAACTGGCCCGCCATAGAGCAATTTGGACTGTGGGGAACTATACTAATAATTACCACTGAAAATAGCAGATACACACCGCAACCTTACACATTTTATGTTGTCGTGGAGGATCAATTTGAGAAAATCCCAACAAAACATTGATGGCGATCGAACCATCACACGTCAGACGGGAGCTCTCCCGTTCACCAACAACAGCCACACCCACCCGACTAGATCTACACTAATTACAGGACACTCGAACTCTGCTGAGTTGCAAAAACTGCCCCCCGCCCCCGACTAGCTCGCCCTATAGTCCTACTCCATTTACGGAACACTCTGACACCCCCCCCCCCCCCACACACGACCTGCCAAGGGTGTTTACGGGACACTCAAAGTGAACCCTCCCCCCAACACGACCTGCCAAGGGTGTTTACGGGACACTCAAAGTGAACCCCCACCTCCAACACGACCTGCCAAGGGTGTTTACGGGAAACTGGAACTGAACCCCCCACTGTTTACGGGACACTCGAACTGACCCCCCCCCCCAACATGACCTGCCAAGGGTGTTTACGGGAACCTTGAACTGAACCCCCCCCCCCAACATGACATGCCAAGGGTGTTTACGGGAAACTTGAACTGGACTCCCCCCCCCCAACACGACCTGCCAAGGTGTTTACGGGAAACTTGAACTGAACCCCCCCCCCAACACGACTTGCCAAGGGTGTTTACAGGACACTCAAAGTGAACCCCCACCCCCAACACGACCTGCCAATGGTGTTTATGGGACACTCGAACTGAACCCCCACCCCAACACGACCTGCCAAGGGAGTTTATGGGAAACTCGAAATGGACCCCCATCCCCAACACGACCTGCCAAGGGTGTTTACGGGACACTCGAACTGAACACCCCCCCCCCCCTCCCCAACACGACCTGCCAAGGGAGTTTATGGGAAACTCGAAATGGACCCCCATCCCCAACACGACCTGCCAAGGGTGTTTATGGGAAACTGGAACTGAACATGAGTGGGGGCAAGGGGCAGTATATGTCAAGTGTATGTGTTTAGACGTTACAGAATCATGGGGGGGGGGGGGGGGGCAGTATGTGTCAAGTGTATGTGTTTAGACATTACAGAATCATGAGTGGGGGCAAGGGGCA